>NC_137462.1:194626454-194791039 GCF_964235325.1 Thermobia domestica
GTGTTCATTTGGTCGCCAGAACAGCGAGCATCTTCAACGCATGAAAACACAACAGTAAACATCATAGAAAGAAAAGAGATACCAGACAGAAGAAGTAATAAAACATCACACTTCGAAACCAGTGACAAGTGAACGACACGATATCAGCAAGTAAATAAGAATTTTAGGAATTATCAAAAAAAGGGATCAAAAGATTGCGATCTTGGTCAAGAATTTTAGGAATGATAAAAAAAATTGCATCAAAAGATTTCGATCTTGTCCAATAATTTGTTTCTGGATCAGAGGTCACAAAATTTTGAACGGCCTCTAAATCAAGTTTTCGTATTATTATTATTATTATTATTATTTTTTTTTACATCATACTGAGTTAAGTGATTGAGTTTGGCTGCGCTGTACGTAGTTCCCCAAATATAAGGTGTACAAGAAAATTTTTGATTGAAATATATTGGACCTTTTGATCCAAAAGTACAGGACAAGTTCCCAGCGGCCGTTATCACTACCAATCAATTGTAAGGGGACACCAAAATGTAAGACGTTATTACCCAACTTACGAAAAAAATTAATACCAAAAAATACAAGAAGTATCATCCAACATTTCAAGAAACATAGTGAAATCACATAAATGAAAAATGATGCACCAGGTAAGAGCCGATGTAAAATAAATATTGGTGGTTAGAATCCAATAATGGTACCCTATGGAAGATATGGAAGCCAACACATACCTATGAGGAAACACAAAGACTGTAAATATTTGTAACGTAGAGACGTTTCTTCTGCAAAAGAGTCATGATTACCAAAGACTATATCCGAACACAGTGCAAAGCAGAGGAACACTTTACAATATGTGGCAAGTACTGCAAAAACTATGCACTAAAATATTCAAACATCTCCACGTAGAATGATTACCTTTAGGTTGATAATCAGCAAGTTCCCCTTTGTTGTCCATCTTAAAAAAAAAAAAAAAGAAAAAGAAAGAAAGAAAGAAAGAAAGAAGAAAAAAGAAAAAGAAAAAAAGAAAAAAAAGAGTCACCTCAAGGAACAGAAATTTAAATATAACTACTGAAGGGAAGAAATGAGAAAGGAATAATTCCACTACCATTGCTGTAATCAAAGACAACAGAAAGTTCCGAAATCTGTGTATAATAACTTAAGTGTTACCAGCATTGGAGTTTTTCTCACTCGTAATTCTATTGTACGTCAGTAAGAATGCTATACAAAATATCTTGGTCAGCATCTTACATGAACATGTTTCAAAATCTCTCTAAATGCATTTACAACATGAAACAACGCCTGTCACATTTCTGTCTACCCTCCAATTACCGATACTATGACTGTCCTCCTATCTCATCGTACACCAGGCTTGAGTTTTATCATGAAAATGTCAGGATTCCTATGACCCTTGAATAATTGAGCAACATACCAAAATGGCTACCCAACATACTACAGGGATTATGTTGTTTTTCAACAGGAGAAACAATGGCAAAAACAAGCCGAAACTTCAATATAACAGTAATATCTACAATTTCGGTCAATTCTGCACCGAAAACCAGTGTTGAGTCAATCAAGCCTACATATTAGTGATGAACAAATGCAAGACAAGACCAAGACTAGGGTGGTCTTGGTCTTGGTCTTGGTATTGGTCTTGCACATCGAGTCTTGGCTTTGATCTTGTACTGGAACCTTTGGTCTTGGTCTTGATCTTGGTCTTGGTCTTGCTTGCAAGAGTCTTGCAAGTCTTGACTTTAAAAAATCTTATGTTTTTCATAGGGAAATTTTACTCTGGATATAAGGGATAATAAATTCTACAATGCGCCAATAGTAACGGAAATACAATGTATGTTTCTAAATGTAATATACCTTCGTGTATGATGATAGTATACAACATAGGCGATGACCTTAATTTTTTTCAATGGGTGCCCACGCTTCACTACTTATAAGATAAATTACAACGTTTCGTGATCTTTTTATATTTTTTTAACAGATCCAATACTCCACTGGTTCCCAAACTGGGGAGGCTACCCCTGAGTCGTATGAAAGAAAATCAAGACGGCACAGATTACTGAAATAGGCCTACCATGAATTGCAAAATTATTTAACATTCCAAAGGCGTCAGATTTGTTTTGTTTTCAATCTCGACTAGCAAATTTTTGTATTGAATAAACTTCCAATTAAATATTGAAATTTTGTTTTACTTATTCCAGTATGTACTCTATGGGGCAGAAACATGGACATTATGCAAAAGCGATGAAAAAAATGGAGGCTTCCGAAACGTGGGCATGGAGAAAAAAGGAGAGAATTGGCTGAGTTGAACGGAAAACGAACGACAAGGTGTTAGAAATAATAGCAGCAGGGGAAAAGATAAGAATTTTAGATGTAATTAAAAGGAGGAAGAGAAACTGGTTGGAACATTGGCTGAGGAGAAACTGTATTAGGAGGTGACGTGCTACAGGGTATGGTGGAAGGAAAGAGAGGGAGAGGCGAAGGAGACTGTAGTTGAAGGAAGATATTAAAACAAAAAAATTGCTACGTCAAGACGAACAGACTAACTGAGGACCACTTCAGACAATGATAAAAGATGTTTTTTCCAGTCCGGAAGTGTTTCTGTATTTCATTTTTTATTGCCACTTTATTATTCGATTATTATTATTATTATTATTATTATTATTATTATTATTATTATTATTATTATTATTATTATTATTATTATTATTATTATTATTATTATTATTTTGCAAAGTTTGCATAACCCATAGGGGTGCTTCCGACTTCCCATAAGAACTTCGAAGTATGCATGAAATTTAATTCTTGCGCTCGCCACTTGCGTTTCTTTTATTTTGCAAATTTCTTTTTACTGCACGTATGTGACGTTTCGCCAGCAGACTGCCTGAGACAAAGCAACTGAAGGGTGAAAAAACAATCCCTTCTTTGCTATATTTATCCCAGAACGAGCCGACAAACTTTACCAGCTCGAAGGTCAAAGGTTTAAGTTTACTCCAGATAACACAAAAACAGTAAAGTGTCTGATTTCCCGATAAGTAATTCTCATTGTTTTAAAATGCAAGAATTCATCGTAATTCAGCTCCAATGACACATTTCTTTGTGTACAACAAGCTTTGATTAGAATGACACCTGTGTTGCTTGAAAACGAGTAACTACAGAAAACGCGAATATCTGATTCAGATGATATATTGTAGATATCAAGGATGTTATAAAATAGGTTAACATCCTATTTTATAACATCCTTGGTAGGTATATGCTACAGGGGCAGATCGACGCACACGGATTGCATAAACTACTGGAAACACATTCACTCCATCGGCATTTTTACTGAAGCCAAGAAATTCAAGTAAAAGATGTAATGATTTTTCCCCTTTTTACATTCTATAAAAGAATTCAAGTGGTATCGGTACTTGTACAAGACTTTTGCGCAAGAGTCTTGGTCTTGGTCTTGGTCTTGGTCTTGCATGCAAGACTCTTGCAAAAACCGCAAGACTAAGACTCTTGTGCTCATCACTACTACATATATCAGTTCACTTTAAGGATCGAATGAAGCACAACCACAGTAAGACTTTACAGGACATAATGACAAAGGAACCAGCATCAAACAAATTCTTCACTCTTCGTGATCTTAAACATTACATCCATGAAAAGGGTAAGCTCGAATTAGAGATCCAAAGGATAATAATATCACCTGTATATAAGACTTCAGTTTATATAACTTTTTAACAAGAGTATAAATCCTTTAATAAATTCAATAACCATTCGCTATATTGCATCAAAAATTCATTATAGAGTCAAGTATGTACTAGCACAATTATATTGATAAAACAGTAATTAATTTGTATACAGACTTCACTGAACAAACTGTATCTTCTGACTTTTAAACGCAACTAAATATCACAAACAGTAAACTCTTATTAAACACCTGTTTCGAGATTTAATTCACTAAAACATGCATAAGTTCATCTTAATGTTAACTATAGCTTCTATCATTTAAGAAACTGCAACATTGTATATGACAACGGCAACATTTCTAGTGTATTATACGTAACTCAAGAACACATTGCCCAAATATTCTAACCATACCAACAATTTTCCCGTATTTACACAAGAAAAAAATAATAAAATGAACTTCAACTGACTAACTACTACAGTTTGCAACAATTCAAAGAACTATTTTAGTTCAACAAATTCAAACAAATAATTCAGCATTTCTTTAGACGTTATAAATATTATTTTTATACTTCTTTTATATTCTTTCTACTAGTTGCTTGGTCATTCAGATTCGAGAAGCTATTCTAACTCCAAGATGGTACTATATGATGAAGTACTCATTCAAAACCGAAATATCACTGCGATGCGCGGAGTTTCCGTAGTACACATTTTTCCCGCTAAGAAAGAATTAAAGATCTCACTCTGAGCTCAGTTGTCCCAGTGGGGTCGCCTCGAAAATTTCCTCTGGTGACAACGATTTTTTTTTTTTTTTTTTTTTTTGTAAAAGCAGCTTCACTCGCACCTCGTTTTTCGTGACGGACGATTTAAGAAAACAGCGACCGGGTGCGAAATTTTGTTTCCGAGAAATGCTGCTCGGGGAAAATGTCATGCGAACTGTTGTATTGTTGAACATATATTGCACAGAGGACAATGCTATGGGAAATACTCAAGTGTATGAATGGTTTCTCATCTCAAAAGAGGTGAACTGTTGATTGATGACAAACCATGTTCTGAAGGTCCGTCAACTTCCCAAACGGACGAAACTATCGACAAAATTCGTACATTTTTGCTCGAAGAACAACGACACAAAACTGAAGAGATGAGAAAGTTATTTGGACTATCTTAGAGCACGATTTAGCTAATTTTAACGGAAGATTTGGGAATGAGAAGGGTCGCTGCGAAATTTGTGCCATGGCTTCTGACTGACCAGCAAAAAGAGCGTCAAGTGGAAACATGCTTTTCTGCTCGGGAAATACGCTTACAGCTCCAAACCGAGCCAGACTTTTTCTAAAACATGCTGCTATTCTTACGACCCAGAAACCAAACATAATTAGTTTGTTTTATGTTAAGCAATGTGACCCTTAAGTAGGTTGTGAATCCGAGAAGGTTGTGACTGTCACTGGACTACGCCGGATTAATTAAATCTTTTTTTGCCATGTCACTTTGCGGTGGCTGATTCTCCTGGGATCCCAGTCGATGAATTCCATGACATTTTCACTGATAACCTGAAGTATGCCTCTTTTGTACTCGAATATTTCTGCATGGGTTCTACTTGTGTTTGCCTAGGTATGGACATGCACTGGGTACCGTTTCCAATATCGGTTTACTTTCGATGGCATTTCACTAGCGCTAACACAGCACAACACCGACAAGCTGAAAAAGCACAATGATTATGACACCGATTTCATATTTCTGGCGGAGCTACACTGTGACGCTAGAGTTGCAAAATCGATTGAGTTCAATCTTCTGTACCATCATTAGTAAATGATAGTATTATAATATCACTTGTACATAGCAACCTTTTTCGTTTTCACAAAGAGTAATTAGATTAACATTCGCCGTTGAGACGTCTTGCCTGTGTTTACGCACCGCGGCCAATTTTACTAGAAACATATGCATTTGCATTAAGTTGCATGAAAAGCAAGCAAAATTCGAAAAAGTGAGAATCTAACGGAATGAGAGAAGAAAATAAAGTAAAAGAGAGAGCATTAACATTGAGGAAAGCAAAGAAAATGAAGGAGGTAAACCGATTTTCGATTTGTCCACTCGCCAGGGAACTTTCTGTCGAAATGTTAAAGCACGAAAGGTTTCGTTCAAGAGAGTCAGTGAAAGGAGAGAAGGTGGAAGTAGAAAGAAATAAAATGCTGGTGACACAAAGTTTGGTAGTACCTATCTGTCTTTACTTTTCCCCTTCCATATGTCCTTCCCTTTACAGTAAAAGCAGAGAATGCGTTGAAAGCTGGAAGGGGTATTTGAAACAGAAGCAGAAGGGAGACTAAAAAGTCGAAGTGTCGCAGTTTCCACCGAATTATTCTACATCCTCCCGGCGCCTTCTCTTACACTCTCCGTCCTTCACATACACTACGATTCACGAACTCGATTCCCGGAATAATCGCACTAATGCGATCACCAGCTCATGGATCGGTCACAGAAGCGAGAAATAGCATTAGCAAGGGACTAAGGGGCCGACCCGAGGGTATGCTTTAGGCTCGGGAGAATACCCAGCTGTATGAGGGAAAAGAGGCATAGAAATGGACCATCTCTCGTCCACCGACGCCGCAAGGTCGTAATGTATTGAAGAGAAAGAAAGAGGAAGAAAAAGTTTTTTTAAAAAAAATTGAAAAATCATTTATCTTCTCTATCTATACCAGCATTGATCACAATCATATTGCATATCTACAAGCTCATTTCGAGTGTGTCTAGTTTCACTCTTATCTACACAATTCAAGCTACGTTTACAAGAGTCCTACATTGTGATAAAATCATGATATAGTAATCTGTCTGCAGAATTAAATTCACAGGGAACCTGAGAAAAAAGAACCATGGCACCAATATTTTAGAGAGAGGAGCGCTCCTCTACGAAATCACTCAATTAAACCGAACCGCAATCGGTCTCAAATATTTATATACAATAATGCCATGTTTGTAGTAATAAATTTACAAGTAATAATAGTATGAGATACACTTATGAGATGTGAGTAATTTTGTTAGTATTTGTTGCTTACTTCTGTTTGTATCCTCCTCCTTTGCAAATGTTTCGTATGTATAGTATTTATTTAAAATACAGTTTATTAATATCAATTTTTGGGATAAGACTGTATCACTTCTCTCGTCAAGATAACATTTGGTGAAGTTCTTCCTCCTCCGATATCATTTGAATTTAATCCTAGAATATATAGACATATTTGCTATTAACTTTCGGAACGTCAAGATTGGGCCATTTTTGATTCATGTGTATTTTTCTTAACAAATGAGTTGCTTTCTAGAATAAGCTCATTATTAATACAACTCACAATGTTGTTGACAATGTAACACGCTTACATCAACTGACCCTTTTCGAGTTGTAGAAGCCAATCAGGAAAACAATTCATTTGGTGTCAGAAATATACATAGGTTAGAATTTTGGAAGATTGTTTCAACTCGTTTTAAAGTTAGCAATACTTCCTTCCCCCCGAAATGTAACTTTTCTAAGAAATCAATACAAAAGGAGAAATATATTTTAATTGATTGATTTGTATGTACACCTTTTGTCAACAGCGATGCTGTATAGAACGAAGAGCCCTACAGTATAATAGGGTATCTGAACCATTGTAGAATATTCGATACTGTCTTACCATGAATCGAATTTGAAATTCGTGTATCAAAAGTACGAACCTTAGCTACTTAAAAAAAAAAAAAAAAAAAAAAAAAAGTTCATCCAACTAAGAACTTATTCTCTGCATTGTCTTTTAATTTATCGTATTCTCTTGTCCACATGATTCAACCCTACTCAGAAATATCAGTTCTGTGTTAAAATACACAGGGACAAGTTATAATCATCCATACGTTTCAGTGGGGCATGAACGGTTAATGAATTTCAATTTACGATCCAAAGCTGAACGCCCGAGACACATAAAATAAATAAATACTTTATAATTTTGATTACTATCAGTCAACAGGGACAAGGAAGTCAAAGGTTGAAGTTGAAAATAAAAATTAGAAGAAGTGAATCTGGAACAGAAGATACTTATGTATGATAACGTTAAATAAGAACTTAACAGATGTATTAAGTTAAGCGTGACTACTGCATTCGGAAGGAACCGCTTTCATATTAAAAAGTCAAATGACAATATGTTTACAGTGCAATGTCCTGCCTGTTTTGAGTTATCAATCGGAGACGTGAATACTAACAAAATCAAATGTTCAGTGTCTGCAGACTACACAATGAAGCATGGACATATATATATATATATATATATATATATATATATATATATATATATATATATATATATATATATATATATATATATACAGTGAAACCTCTCTAAAGCGGACAGCCATGGGGAATCAAAAATTGTTCGCTATAGAGAGGTGTCCGCCTTCAAGAGGTTTCAGTATTTTGTTGTGTAAATTAGTAAGCAAGGTAATATACAAGTAGAAAAAATATTTTTGCATTAATCACGTATTTACGTTTATTACATGCATTATCCTCTGTCATCCAATACTCTATGTTCGAGGCACAACATGGAAATAACATCTTATAGTTCTCTGTACTTTACACTTATCAGTACTTTGTTTGTTTTCAGTATGGCGCTATAGTTTGTGGGGTAATTGCAGTCCTGAAGTGTCCTTTTTGAGACAATATATTTACCTGAGGGTAAAAGATACTAAACTTGTCTTCTGGTTGGTTAGAGATTCTAACGAGACAGTAGCATAACGTGTCATTCCTAACGGCGGGCAACTGTCAATCACTTTTGTGTCTAAAACAGCTTGGGTGGGAGTGGGATGCAGGCAAAGGACATAATAGTGTTGTTAAACAGAAACGCTTCGTCTGGGTTGCTGAGCAGACACTTGAGGAGGCAAAATGTTGTCACAATGCTTTCTTGGTGACACATGTATGAATTACTAAAAATGTATTTTTACTACATTTTCAACTTATTTCTAGAGAAAGTGTCCGTAATACGGAGGTAAATAATACCTATAAAAGACAGAAAAGACTGTCCGTGTCAGTACTAGAGTGTGTCCGCTTTAGAGAGGTTTGCCAATATGTACGTTAAGGGAGGTGTCCGCTTTATAGAGATGTCCTTTAGTAGAGGTTTCACTGTATATATATATATATATATATATATATATATATATATATATATATATATATATATATATATATATATATATATATATATATATATATATATTAGGAATCACCCGTAATTATAGGAAAAGAATCATATCGATCAAATAGATAAGAGGAGGACAGATATTAACATGAGAGTAAAAGCACTGAAGTGACAGTGGGTAAGTAGACCTAATATTGCAAGAACAAATGATGACCTATGGACAAAATCAATTATTGACTGGATACCAGGAGTCAAGAAACGATCTAGGAAATATCCTCATACAAGGGTGCCGATCCTGGGAGGCGGGATCCCCCCAAAGCTCATGTGGACAACCTGTATTTTTATGAATATGTATTTTTCTTGTTATATGTATTTTTATGAATTCCTCCCCCTCCCAAAGTTACAGAGAAATCGGCGTCTTTGTCCTCGTACAATATGGATTGACGAGATCAAGAAGCATTACAGAGTAATCTAGAGAAGAATTATCCAAGATAGATAGATGAATATGGAGAAGAGTTGGAGATACCTTCATCCAACAGTAAATTGACATTAAGTTCACTATCATAATGATCTTGATATAGTTGTGCTTGAACTTGGGAGTATCTCGTCTTGCAAAATCCAAGTTCCGAGTGAAATGTATTCGTAAAAGAATCTTTAACTTGTGAGCCAATAACGAGCATAAGATATGTGACATAGCAGCTCATAATAAAGAAATTCAACATGAAACAATGTTCAAGAAACAGATCGTAAACAAGGGCGTGGATGCAGTTTTTCGCAAGGTGGGAAACTTTTCCTTCTTTCACTCTCTGTTTATGTAATAACAGTGACAATACGTAACATCAATAATAATAATAATAATAATAATAATAATAATAATAATAATAATAATAATAATAATAATAATAATAATAATAATAATAATAATAATAATAATAATAATAAGTAAAATGTTTAGATAGGTTTTATGAAATGGTAAGTTTACTCGGATACCGATTGAGAGAGCATCAGGCACAATAAGGTAAAACGTCCGAGAATAGACAATGTTATCAAATAGTCTAGTCATCCACAGTTTACGTGGAAGAATATTTTTCTTCTACTAATGATCCTTTCCCATCCTTTCACCGTCTCTCTTAAGGTACTTAACTCTCCTGAAAGGTAAAATACAGTTTGATTAGCCTTATTTAGCATTGTATTTATTATTGTTATTTATAAAATAAATTATCCGTAAAATATCGTTGCAAATATACGATCCTATGCGTCTCCTATTTTTTTACATAGTAGGAAATGATTATTTTCAGTAACGTGTACATAATTTTATATCTTGTACATTGAGCTATTTTTCTGCATAATCGCCATTCCTACCGATACATTTTTATAGACGTTGTTGCAGTTTTTGTATGTCTCTATCGTATCTCCTCTTCATAATAATGTTTGAGGAAGCGTTGACCCTTATCTCTCCCTTTACCGTTGTCCATGAAGCGCGTTACGGTCAAACGTTCTTTCATCTTATTAACAAGTGCTAGTCACTGGGCTACTCAACCTTCGTGACTGTCTCGTCAGAAATTGATGGTTTCTCGCGCTCGCTTCTTCGTTGTTAATTTCAGTACGACGAACTGCAAACTCCCTACACCATTTGCGGCCGTTTTGGACATCCATACACGACTTGCTATCAAGGGCGCCGATTTTTCTGTAGCTTTGGGGGGTCCCATTCATAAAAAAATACATGTATCAATACATTTAGCAATAAAAATACATATACATATATAAATATATATATATATATATATATATATATATATATATATATATATATATATATATATATATATATATATATATATATATTCATAAAAATACATGGGGGCCCACATGAACTTTGGCTGCCCAGGGCCTCCTCTCCCCCCCAGGATCGGCACCCTTGCTTGCTATACATCTCCGTCAATTGACGATGAATTTTAATCGGCTTAACGCCTTTTGCGTTCACGAACCGAATAATTGCGTGAATTTCGCATTTGGTGGTAGAGCAAAACGGGAGCTCCATTACAAAGGTTTGGGTACAAAACCTCGCGGACCAAAATCTCGCCTGGCCAAAACCTCACCACCCAAAACCTCACAGTTCAAAATTTCACCTCCGGAACCTCTCCTGGGCAGGACCTCGTAGCCCAAAACCTCACAGGCCAGAATCTCGACGAGCCAAATCCTCACGGACCAATATCTCGCCTGACTTAAACATCGCGTCCCAAAACCTCGCCTGGTTAAAATCTCACTTTGGAAAAACCTCAACGTTCAAAATCTTGTGTCTCAAAATCTCGCCTTACCCAAAATCTCGCCCAGCCCAAAACTCGCGGTTCTAAATCACGCAACATAGAATCTCTCCTGGCCTAAACTACGCGGGACGTAATTCTGAAAAATGTGAGAACTAACTTAAGTAGTTCGAGAAATTATAGGCAAACTAAATACGAATCTTATTTTAATCTTAGTAGTTGGAAAGCGATCATGTCTACTGCACGGGCTTTACACGAATAAGATAGGTAACTTTATGCATTTGGTCTGATCTAAAATTTCATAATCAGATAACCCACAAGACTCAGTAACACATCGGTAGTGTTGTAAAAAAAAAAAAAAAAAGGTTTTTTTCTGTGAAGTTTTTTTCAATAAAAAACATCGTTCTTTTTCATGTTTTTTTTCAAATGCCTGTTTTTTTTTCTGGCAACTATTATTTATTGATTTATGTTGCATATTATTGAAATAATCAACAGAACTTGAGTCGAAGCCCTCGTAACTTACAAATCGTTTGTTTCTTTGTACCTATACGAGCAAAATTGTGTGATTATTCCTTTCGGACCCAGGTCATTTTTGGCGTTTTCCTACCTTTTCAGATAGTGACTTATTGCTCATAAACTATTCATTCGATTGATATGGTTAAGGCCTTCTTTTTAAAAAATAGAAGTGGCTATTTTTGGTGTAAGTTGCATTGCATTGTTGCCATCGGGTGGGAAATTATTGAGGGAAATATAGGGGTGAAAATTTACAAAAAATTCCCTAACCGAATTTCGAAATTTTTTGTATCTACCACCACTGCTGCTATATGGGTTCAAGTCACCTAAACAAATCTTTGGTGTGTTGACAAGGTACAGTGAAATCATGAAGTCGCTGGCTTCCATTCAAAGAGGGAAAGAAAAAATTCTATCATACACAGGAAATGTTGACACTTTTTACGCCTCAGAAGCAAAAATCAAATATGCCGGGGCTAGAGCTTCTCTAATTATCCTATTGAAACTTTTTATGGTGCGTTCTCTAGGTAAAAGAGAAAGCTTTCAGGTAGTGGTACGTTTGTTTCAATGTAGCCAGCGAGAGAGAAGTAATAGAGGGGAAAAGGGAAACTTTCCGAATTTTTCACCTAATAGCGGGAATTAATTGTTTTGGCTGGAAACACTGCCATCAGACAGACGAAAACTATCTGAAAATAAACCGTAGTACTCCAAGAATATATCCTACAAGTATCATGGCGATATATAACAAAGTAAGCATGCAATTAAAAAAAATCTCATTTTACCTCAGAAATTCACCATTTTCTTACCATTTCCAGAAAATGGTTTATTATAAACCTCAACTGTACTTCCCCTAATTATTCTAGTGAAACCTTTTGTGGTGCGCTGTGTAGGCTAACAATGAGGCTATTAGACACTGGTACGTTTGTTCGAATGTAGCCAACGAAAAGGAAATAATAGAAATAAAAAAGGGAATTTTTTCCAAAATTTGCCCTTAAAATCTGAAATTAAAATTTTCTGTAGCAGGCAACACTACTATCAGACACACACAAACTATCTTAAAATAAGCTTTGGTATCCCTCTAATATATCCTACAAGTATCGTAACTATATCTAATAAAGTAAGCATGTCAATAAAAAATATCTCATTCTACCTTTAAAAAAAATCACAGTTATCTTTCCAATTAGAGTAGAAGGTCTACTGTAAACCTCAACTGTACTTCCCCTAATTATCCTATTGAAACTTTCTATAGTGCGTTGTGTAGAGCAAAGACAAGACTTCCAGATACTGGTACGTTTGTTCCGATATAGCCAACAAGAGGGAAATAATAGAGACAAAACATATAATTTTCCCAAAATTCCTCCCTAAAATCTGGAATTAATATTTTCTGTACCTGGCAACACTGCTACCAGACAGACGCAAACTATCTTAAATTGGTACACCTCTAATATATCCTACAAGTATTATGGCAATATGTAAGGAATAAAGTTTCTAATTACCAAAAATATATTACGGTAAACAGAAAAGTAGGGAAAAACTAGAATAATCAAGGGTTAGAGGTTTGGGTACAAAACCTCGCGGCCAGAACCTCGCGGCGACAACCTCGCGGACCAAAACCTCGCCTGGCCAAAACCTCGCCTCCCAAAACCTCGCGGCCCAAAATCTCGCCAGGCCGAAACCTCGCCTGGCCAAAACCTCGCCGCCCAAAACCTCGCGGGACAAAATCTCGCCGGGCCAAAACCCCGCCTGGCCAAAACCTCGCTGCCCAAAACGTCGCGGGACAAAATCTCGCGGGGCCAAAACCTCGCCTGGCCAAAACCTCGCCACCCAAACCTCGCGGGCCAAAATCTCGCCGGGCCAAAACCTCGCGCCCCAAAATATCACCATACCCAAAATCTCGCCTGACCAAAATGTACATGTTCCAACAGATGATAAGGATGACGGTATAAAAGACGCTGTTTCAGAAGAAGTATCACGGGTATTTGACCAAGTCCCGCGATACCATATGAAAATTCTATTTATGTATTAGAGGATTTCAATGTGAAGGTAGGGCGACAGGATGTTTTTAAACTGGTTATAGGGAAAGAAAGTCTGCATAAGGAAAGTAATGACAACTAACGAGGTTAGTTTCGTGAACTTTGGAACATCCAAAAACTTAAAATTTTAACAAAAATCTAATAATATTTATGAAAATATGAAACAATATATGAGTTTTTACGACGTCCCTTGATTATGTCCTATAGGTTAAAGGAGACGTAGATGACCAGGATGAAGGAAATGATCGAATAAAGAAAGTGGGAGGAAACGGGAATAACCCGAGAAAGCCCACGCACACGATGTTTTGTATCTTCTTCTTCTTCTTCTTCTTCTTCTTCTTCTTATTATTATTATTATTATTATTATTATTATTATTATTATTATTATTATTATTATTATTATGATTTGTAATGTGGAATTGCATATTAGGAAACATATTGGGTAAATTTTAAAGAAAAGTTTCATTCGCGGCGAGGTTTTGGCACGGCGAGATTTTGGGCGGCGAGGTTTTGGCCCGGCGAGATTTTGTCCCGCGAGGTTTTAGGCGGCGAGGTTTTGGCCACGCGAGGTTTTGGCCACGCGAGGTTTTGGGCGGCGAGGTTTTGGCCACGCGAGGTTTTGGCCCGGCGAGATTTTGTCCCGCGAGGTTTTGGGCGGCGAGGTTTTGGCCACGCGAGGTTTTGGCCCGGCGAGATTTTGTCCCGCGAGGTTTTGGGCGGCGAGGTTTTGGCCCGGCGAGATTATGTCCCGCGAGGTTTTGGGCGGCGAGGTTTTGGCCACACGAGGTTTTGGCCCGGCGAGATTTTGTCCCGCGAGGTTTTGGCCGGCGAGATTTTGGGCGGCGATGTTTCGGCCGCGAGATTTTGTCCGTATACCAGGGTTAGAACCTAAATACGAATTTTACGTGCGCCCCCTAATTACTCCATTGTAACGAACTGTACTTGCGTTTGTTGAGTAAGAACAAATGTTCGATTGGTGTAAGTTGACTTGCACTCGGACTTATAAGTACGGATTTATAAACAAAAATTTCTAATTTTTTTGCCCAAATATAGGAGAATTTTAATTTCCCTAATTGGCAACACTGCGCGCAGGCCCGTCCAATTGATGTCAACAATTATGTATCCATCCGAGGTATCTACCTGGCAAGTCTTAAGGATGTCTTTCTACAACGAAGGAAGCTACAAGGAAAAAAGAAGTAAAGGAAATTCGAAGTTAGAAAATTCTCGAATTTTTGACTGGGGTGAAATTTGAGAAGGAAATTCGACACCAGAAGAAAAAGAAATTAATATGATAAACTATAGTCCAGCCATATTTTGCAAGAATAATATCCCGATGTCTTAATTAGTGTCCACACAGGAGCGGATTAAACAAGTGACACACCCGTGTGTGTCACTTTGGCCACCGGGCCACCGAGTATACATTTGATTACATTTTTTTTACTACTAACTCGTGTTGTTGTTGTAGTTATAGTCTCGACTAATAATATTATCGTTGTAAACAATAACTTTATAAGGAAAATTTTCTCTCCTTTCTACATCTTAGTTCCAACACTGTTGCTGAGAAATGCAGAGTGTTTCAAAATAAATTTTGGTGTTTTAAGTGTTCGTAGTACTTATTACATTTTACGTACAATTATAAGCAATGCATCAAGTAAAAGAGCACCTCAAACAGTCTTTGCTACAAGTGTTCAATGTGAGATTCATTCGTCATATGGCACACATCTAGTCGATAGGCTAGAAGGGCCCATAAACTTTCCGCCATATAGCACAAAACACATTCAATTTAGGGGAATCTCGTTTCAACTGTACCATCTCATGAGGATTTGCTGACGACCAGATGCAAACATTATGAGTGTTCACATTAGCTCTTAGGTGAAAGGTCGATTTATCACTGAAGACGACACTATCCAGAAAATATTCACTGTTATGCAGGAATATTTCACTTGCGAAATTGGCACGTAAACCGTAGTCTATTGGCTTTAGATCTGTAGCAAGTGCAAACGATAAAGACGTAGTTGCAAGTTCTCCTTAATATTCTTCACACAGACGGTTGCACTGTACAGATTCAGTCTTTATTAAAACACAAAAAGCTTTCTGCTCTCTAGTCTCCCTCTTTGCTACTTGCTCTTTCTAACGGCAGACAGAAGAAACAATGCATGTACATGCGTGCGTACAAAACTGTTTGAGTTGCTCTTTCACTTGATATAATATTTATAATTGTAAGTTAATTGTAATAGATACTACAAAGTTTCAAAACCCTAATATTAATTTTGAAACACCCTGCATTACTTCAAATTGAGTAATCCTATATTCATGTCTTTTATATACATATCATCAG
Source organism: Thermobia domestica (assembly GCF_964235325.1). Taxonomy (NCBI): domain Eukaryota; kingdom Metazoa; phylum Arthropoda; class Insecta; order Zygentoma; family Lepismatidae; genus Thermobia; species Thermobia domestica. Next base: position 194,642,413 of record NC_137462.1, read on the forward strand.
GGCCGGTCCTATTCAATTTGTCGCCTCGTGCAATGACATAATTTGCCCCCCCCCCTTTCTCCAGAAAGAATAAAATTTTAAAAGTCATGAGTAAAAGTATGCTACTCCAGCATGAGCAACAAAGGTGAGGGTAAGTGCAGTTGCACTCAGAAAGGCTTAAATACTTACTAAAAATGCAATCCCGTTGTGTATGTTTTATTTTTCTTTAAACATTAATCTATTATGTTAGTGGAAGATAAAGCAAACACACCTGCAGAGGAAAGATGGTAATCCTTTTATAGAATTCACTATCGAGCTTCAATCTCAATGTATCAGTTTGCAATTCCAGTGCAACTAGCTCTTTTATCTTTATTTCTTTATTTTTCTTCTACATCTTCAACGTTTTTTTTTTAAAAAAAACTTGTTTCTATCTTCGATGATAAGGAACTTGTTTCTGACAAAAACAAGAATAATTTCCTATCAAAACTGTGATAACTTACTAAATGGAACAGATATTCACTACTATTCGAGAATTGAATTCTTGCATTTGACAACAATCAAGCAATTTGTGCTCGGATTTATTCGACCATTTGCTTTAGCATTGTCCATGTGGCCTTAAACTAATGCAACCTAAACATAATTTATGAATGTAGTATTCAAATAGAGGGTCAGCTTAGTAAATGTAACCACCATTATCATGAAGTCTGTTTCCAACAAGAAATATTTAATTTAAATAATATCCTTATGACAGATTTTGCCGGACCATCCAAGCTTGCCGCTCCACGCAAATGCACGTATTGCATATATGGTAGAACCGGCTCTGCATATCATATATATCTAGTCGACAAATTATTTATATATCACATTTAGAAAAATACTATTAGGCAAATTAGTATTAGTTTTTACCTTTAGACAAGTTATTGGATACTGTTCGTGACATTATTTTTGTACTTATTAAAGGCCTGCTTTCACGAAAAAACAAAATTTCATTTCTACTTTTATTTCTTAGTTGATATTGATAAAAACTGATGAAACCCGAATTGTTAATAGGTATGGTATTCATGTAAATTGTAAAATATTTGTAGCGTATCAGTATCTAGCGTATAATTTATGTTGCATTTTACGGTAATTACACCTACATAAAAATATTTCATACTTAAATAGACGTAAGATGTATTACAAATGACTATTTAAAAAAACGAAATTTAGAAAAAAACGAGAGGCAATGTATTTTTTCTAAAAAAACGTAAATTTCTGAAAAAATATTTATACGAACCGTTTTTTTTTTTCTATTTACAACACTACACATCGGTTTGTAAACATGGATATAAGAATGGATATGACATAGATGAGAGTTAGCTTCCATACTTTCAGAACGGGCACTTCAAAAATTTCAAAACAAAAAATGTAATAAAAGTATATATTACAATTTCCAGGACTTGAGCTTTGAAGGAATGATTTAAGAATCATGTTCATAAGGACGTTCCTCCATTCAGTATGAATAATCAACTCCTGAAATTGGTAGCATTACATGAACGTATCATTATTTATATATCCTTTTCGTTTCATTTTTATTTATTTTGTTCATTAATTTAAATAAAAATTTGACAAAAGTATTTATTTTTAAATTTGTGTTACAGTTTTGGCAATATATCATTGCTTTCATGAGAAACACTATAGAAATAAGTTAAAGATAAAATATCAGTAAAGAAATATTAAGAAAATAGAGTCAATGGGATAAACTATTTGAGAAGGGGAGGCAGAATTTGCAAAGGCAGGAGAAGTGTTAAGAAGATAGAGTCAATGGGAGAAACTTTCTGAGAAGGAGAAACAGATTATAAAAAGAACAGGGAAGAAATGTTATGAAGATGGAATCAATGGGAGAAACGATTTGAGGAGGGAAAACATAGAAAAAAAAGTAGTGTTAAGAAGAAAGAGCCAATGGGAGAAACTATTTGAGAAAGACAGATATTAAAAAGGAAAGGGAAGAAATGTTAAGAAGATAGAATCAATGGGAGAAACTATTTGAGAAGGAGAGACAAATTTTGCAAGAGAAAGGAAAGAAGTGTTAAAAAGATAAAGTAAATTCGAACAATGTTTTGAGAAGGACAGACAGATTTTAGAAAGGAAAGAGAAGAAAATTTAAGAAGATAGATTCAATGGGAGAAACTATTTGAGAAGGAGAGAGGCATTTTACATACGAAAGAGAAGAAACTAGTATGAGTAGGAGAAAAGAAGGAAGAGTGGATAGATTATAATTTAGCGTCGCTTTTTGCACCTAGGCTATGTGAGACGTGGACTTAGAGAATAACGTTTCAAACGAACCACATGAGGTCCCGTCAGAAATCAAAACCGGGTTTTCCACGAGGTAGAGTGAAAAGGAGAAAATTAATCAAGTATAAATGACAGGAAAAATGAACTAAAGGAAGGGGAAGAGAAACATCGTAATTAGAGTACAAGTTAAAAGTGTTAAGTCTATTTTATAAAATTTCCATAGATCACAAAAAGCATGAAAAATATACAACATTGTAATTTGAAAACCCTCTGATGAAAGAAAAAAATCAGTAGATTATATACAATAAGTGTATGGGAATAAAATAATGTATATTTAAAGCAAAATGTTAATTTATATCGTGACCTGCTTCCAAACAGCTGCTGGAAACACTTATTCTTTAGAAAACATATTTATAAGAAGTCTGCCTTCCTGTCACAATGATAGTATAAATAGAATATACCGTCTCTTTTCATATTAAGATTATATTATATGCGACCTACTAATTAGAGTTAAGATCTAAACAGCTTTTCCGGGTGGCTTTCAAGGGAAGTTTCTTCAACAGGAATCGAACCCGAACCACACACATTAGATATTCTTCTTTTCTTAAAAAAAATAGAAGGTGAAGGAGAAGTCTGCCCCAACTGAGATTTTTATATCTGCATATCCTTTTAATTCATCTAGTTAGTATATAATCTATGTCAGAGCTTCTAGGACTTATTTAAATGGATTCTAATTTTTATTCATAATGTACTATGGACTACTTTTCAAAAATACATTTATCTGTTTTTCACGTCAGCATATTCCAGTATACCAAATTCCTGATATTTTTACAATGGTATTACTTACAATTCCTCTGATTTTATATAGAAGAAAATTATGTTTCTTTGTTTTTTTAGATGAAAATTATCAAGAGTATTATATAATGATATACAGTAACTACAGTATATAAGCAACGTTTTAATTTGTATATTCTTTACCTTTTAAAATTGTATAAAGATGTTATTTACACAATCTCTGTTTGAAATTCTCAGATATGGTGTAGGATACCAACTCAAATAAATTTTTTTTCTGTAGTTTCTGATCTAATGTTCAATCTAAGTGGACCAAAAATATATATTTATCTACCTCTGTGGTGACAGTTAGAAAGACAATGGTTTACGTAATCCAATACAACAATGACATGAATAGAGAAAACTCGAGGACAATTAAAAATTCCCATACTCTTTAGAGGGACTCAAAACCGCGATGAATCCTTCCTTGACGTATGGCAAGATAGCCCCCCCACACACACACACACTTTAGAAAATTGAAACAATGACTAGGTCATTCGTTTGTACTACATTTGTACCGTTTGTACCGAAAATATTTTCGGTTGTACCATTTTCCTTATAGGGTTACTTGAGAGGTCAACTGGGGGGCGCCAAGATAGCTCCCCAAATGTCACCTTCTCTTTGTTGAAAACTATCATGGTACAAACAAACCTTTTTTCGGTACAAACGGTACAAACGATTTACTTTCGAATGGTGTATTTCAATTTTTTGTGCTGTGATACGGAGGGTTATCTTGGCGCCAAGATAGCCCCTCTCAAGTAACCCTATAAGGAAAATGGTACAAACAAAAATATTTTCGGTATAAAGGGAACAAACGTAGTACAAATGAATGACCTAGTCACTGTTTCAGTTTTCTAAAGTGAGGGGAGGCTATCTTGCCAGACGTCCTTCCTTGTGATTCTAAATAGAAGGCGTGAGACCTTTTGTACTATTCAGTCACGAATGGAATGCCTTATTAAAATGATGGGAAATGTCTAGTTTAAAGTCCCACAATCATGTACCGATGCTACGGGAGGTGATGATGACAATAAATGATATGGTAGGACTAAGAATGTAAGAGGAAATTGAAGAATTGTGAGGAAATCCTTGCACACGGTGTTTGTCAACCACAAAAGTCCACTTGTAGCAAACTGGGATTGAACGATGGGCCCCACATACCAGAAGTGAGCGCTCTACCGCAGAGCCACTCCAGTCCCCATAATGCCTTATATATAGTGATGTACGTATAAAGATTACATAACTAATATAAATGTAACACAAACAGTATGAAATTTTATACACGTGTATGATCAAGTAATATAGTTGAACGTAAATAAATAATCGAAAGGTAGACTTAAAAAAAAAAAAAACTACATGTATGGATAATGTGAAAGTATAGCTTTCCCATTTAATTCCTAGACTGAAATTCTTTTGGGAGGGACGCGAATAGTGATAACTTATCGAAATACTAGGGAAACCTTTCATATAAGAGGCGATTACATATCACTGTTAATCAAGCAAACCTTTCAACTGTATGTAATTATACGGACGTTAGCTCCAATTACACGCAAGGTGTACAATAGATAAACCGGATTCGTGAAGGGAAGGATTGGCAACAGAAGGGGAAGGGAGCGAAAGACAATATATAGAACTTCGAATAGGGAGGGAAAAGAATCAGGATTACCCAATTAATTTGATGTTTTCACGCTTAGACTCCCTAGGGAGAAACTGAATGAAGACTGTTGTTTGTTGGTGAGTATGCTCATGTTCAGATGTGGATGCAAATTAGTTTCAGACAGGAAAGAAATGAAGAAGAAATCTTGCTAAAGAAGTGTTTAGAATAATATTGGTCTTTTTTAAAAAAAAAACTTGGTAAGGGAGAAATAACTTTAATTTTATTTAGAGCTATTTAAAAAATAGAACACGAGACTATTTTTTTTTTTTTTTTTTTTTTTTTTGAAATGAAACGAAGGATACGTTAAAGACGAAATAACCATTCCAATGGGAGAAGTAAAACAGATGCATTTTATAAAAATCTTAAACATTGTAGAAAAATACCAATGAAATCATTCAAGTATAAGTTTACAAGGTAAAGAATACTAGCTGAGTAGAAATATAAGAGTAAAGAAGAATAGAAAAATGGCTGAATAGGACGAAAAGAAACAGAGAAATAAATGTTTTGCAAAACAAAGTGTGTATATAAGAAAGACGTTGCATTTATATATTTTAAGGCGTTTGGCTTACTGAAACTCCTTTGCGTCATATATTTATCATGTCCTGGCGGAAGACAAACAATCTAAAGAACTACTTGTTGCATTACTATCAAATTTGTTCAAAATATAGACGGTCGAAACTTAGCAAAAGAGTTTGTTGGGGAGATGACCCATTCACCGGAAGTCGTATAAATCAAACACATCCGGTTGATTCTATAGAATAAAAGCCAGTACTGTTCACATTTCATAACGTTTTCGATTTTCGTTTATTATTATTATTATTATTATTATTATTATTATTATTATTATTATTATTATTATTATTATTATTATTATTATTATTATTATTTTGAAAAATCAAATATGTGAAAATCAGGGACGTACGCATCGGGGTGGGTCCTGGGCGTCCGGAAAGTTCGACTTTTGTGTAAATTAAGTCTAATTTTAAAAGCAATTTTTAGAAACTTTAATATAAAATACCCACCTATTGAGTTTGGACTCCCGAAATAAATTCCTGCGTACGCTACTGGTGAAAATCTATTTTTGTTTTTGGTTTTGAAAACCGAAATAGATTTTTCGGTTAGAACGTTCCACTTCGTGGGCCTGTTACAGTCGATTTCATTTCATTATAAAAACTTATTCGTATTTCTTTTCAAAGCCTATGACATTAATTTAATCTTATAATTATTTTAGGCTAATTGATGTTTGTCAATTTGATGTTTTATTGTTTTACACTATTATATAAGAGGACATCAGTAAAATATGTTATGCTTACAGACATCCACGAAATGATATTCTGCACCACTAAAATCACATGAAGTTATTGGCGCAAAGAGCTACGAAATCTAGTGCCTGTGCGTTTGAACTTAAAAAGAAAAAAGGAAATGACATGAAATGATACAAATTTGGAAAGATCTACAATACAAAATTACTTCAAGATAGCGTCCATCTAGTTCAAAACTTTATGAACTCACTATTCTTTAACATTTTACCAATGATCTTTTATATTTTTTATTATTTTTGTAAGAGCATTTTTATGATGCGTTCACTTTAATTTAATTTAGTAGAGTTAAAGAATTTGGCGCCCCCTACACTGAATTTTCCAAGCTTTTTATTTTTTCTTTTTACATGTAAGAGAAGCAGCTTTTGTTATGCTGTGCTGATTAATATCAACCTGCTTAGAAAAACCATTACAAGACCTAAAAGCGATCATTATCTGTTCTTTTACAAATAAGAGCTGACTTCAAGAGACTTATTTTGGAATTTTTGTTAAACTTGACAGAACTACCTTTGGTTGTATATAAATCCACTTGGAGAATAATTATGGAAATATATAACTATTTACAACGTTTCATACTATCGATAAGAGATGAAACTTCAATACATTAGAAACTATGTGCTTTTAATTTTGAAATGGGTGAAACCATTAATTTCCAGTATAGCACTGTGTCCTGGTACAAATTGGCAGATATTTTAACACCTTGTTCGCAAAAATGCAGCTGGATTGTGCTTGAGTAACTCATTCCCCATCAAACCACCACCGAGGCAGGATGATGTGCCCTCTGAACCCTTGGAGCTGCCTCAGCAGCTGCTGTAGATGATGTGGCATACACACGGTCATTTTGGACGTTGTAAGCCTTCTCAATTGTAAACACCTTTTCATCAGTGAACAGAATCTTTCTGTGCAGATTGTTGGCGTTAAATCAAACAGTCTCTTTGATTTAACGACCCTCTGCGACATTAATGTTCGGGTGAGAAAGTGACCAGTCCGCCTCTTATACGCCCATAGATGTAGGTCACTCCTGAGCACACGAGACATGGAATTTCTGCTGATGTTCATCTCAGCAGCCATTACACTTTGTGTTGGAACAGGATTTCTTCGAATTCTTGCTGCGACTGCTTTCTGGACCTGCGAGGTTCGTACCATTCGTGGTCTGTCACTCCTTGCGCGATCAGTTGCCGTTCCAGTCTCGGTGTATCGCTGTATGGCGCGATACACGAATCTCTTGCTGATTTGTAGGGGTTTCAGGAGGTTGAAGATCTCACCTGCTGTCTTCCCGACCTTGTGTAGTGCAATTACTGCTACACGATTTTCGTAAAAGCCCCACTTCATTAGAACTCAGTACAATATCACGTATGTCATGAACAAACACACACTACATGCATCTTCCGTTTTATACACAGATGGCAGCACTGTGCCACTCCGGATGCCTACAGCGCCACTCAAAACTTTGTGAGAATATTTATGATATAACTATGTATATATATATATATATATATATATGAGCATGTACGTGTGTTAGTGTATTTTACATAGTGTGTCTCGACCTGTGCGCATCCCTAATCGCCAGGATATTTTTTGTGCATATGCATCTAGTTGTGTGATATTTTTATCTATCTACATACATATAAAACATATACACACTCACACACACACACACTTATATATATATATATATATATATATATATATATATATATATATATATAGATAGATAGATAGATAGATAGATAGATAGATAGATAGATAGATAGATAGATAGATAGATAGATATAGATATAGATATAGATAGATAGATAGATATAGATATAGATATAGATATAGATATAGATAAACTCATGTGCAAAACTTAAGAATAATGTGAAAATACAACAGTTTTGTAGAGTATGGTAAATGCATATAATTTATCCTATTATACACACCTGACTGCTTGACACGCGTAACTCCCGATGTTGCCACTTGGTAATGCTATATACACCCATTGAACGAATGTTGGTGATGAGCGCTGTTTCAACACACACGTACTTGTGTTCGAGACGTTAGAGACTTATGAGTCAAAGCTGCAGTACTTGATATAGTGCCAGTGTACGTGTAGGAGAATGGCGCAAAGAGACCATATTGATGATGTTATGCGTGGAAGAATCATCGGGCGACTCGAAAGGGGTCAAAACCAGATGGACGCGTCTCATGAATTGAGTGTCCCACAAAGTATCATCTCAAGGATCTGACGACGATTCCAAAGGGGTGAAAACTTCTCTCGGAGGTTCGGTAGAGATCGCACAAAGAGCGCCAGTGACCAGGAATATCATTACTTACGTCTAACTGCCAGGCGCAACAGACACAGCACCGCCTCAGATCTCTTTAGGGACCTTGCAGCTGCTACAGGAACGTCAGTGTCAAAATTTACAGTGTACCGACGGTTAGCTGAGGGACAGTTGTATGGCAGAAGACCAGAAAGGTGTGTTCCATTGACCCCACAGCAAAGAAGAGCTCGGTTAAGTTGGTCCAGAGAACATCACGCATGGACCCCGGAACAATGGAGACATGTCATGTTCAGAGATGAATCCAGGTTCAGTCTCAACAGTGATTCTCGACGTGTGTTCATCTGGAGAGAACCAGGAACACGGTTCCTTTCAGCTAACATGACTGCTGTAGACCAGTACAGGGGCGGCGGAATTATGGTATGGGGTGGAATCATCCTGGAGTTCCGTACATCTCTGCATGTCCTCCCACGGGGTACCGTCACTGGTGCAATGTATCGGGATGACATCTTGGACCAATACGTTTGTCTGTTTCGGAGTGCAGTGGGTCCTGATTTCATTCTAATGGATGATAACGCACGTCCCCATCGCGCTGCCATAGTGGATGAGTACCTTGAGCACTAGGATATCAGACAATTCGATTGGCCCAGTTGATCACCGGACTTGAACCCCATCGAACATGCGTGAGACATGCTCAGCAGGCGAATTGCACGTCGTCAAATGTCTCCAAGATCCATTCTTGAGCTTCGTGAGTCACTCGTACAGGAATGGCAAAACATACCCCCAGCCACTTCTTGATAATCTCATTCTCAGCATACAATCACGTTGCGGTGCATGTGTTGCAGTGCGGGGCGATCTCACACACTATTGATGTCCTGTATCTTACGCTTAACTCTTGAAACCACATTGGTCTATTTCAGAATTTTCCCATGCCCATGCATTTTCGTTTCTGTTGCCCATCCTGTACATATTCTTCCAGTGTTTTCGGTGTGTATCCATTTGCAATTCCAAATTCCAATAATATCTGGCTAATTTACCATTCTCTGAGTGCAATAAATCATGCAAATAGCATTATTCTTAAGTTCTGCACATGAGTGTAGATATAGATATATATCTTTTTCTCCTCCTGCCTCCTTACTTCGGTGCCTGGGCCATCGCCCCGCTCGCCGTTCTTAGGCACGGTACTGGTTTATTAAAGATAACCTCTGACCCACTAACCGGTGACTGGAGTAAACAAAATTTGGTACAGACATTAGTTCTTCTCTCCAATGTCCACACAGTTTTCCAATCGCTTAATGCACTTGTGGAAACCTCGTCTGTATAAAGGTAACCAAGAAAGTTCTGTAGCTTTTTCACCCACCATCTCCTAACATCGATATGTCATCTAAGACGTACCTGGAAGATCAAAATTAGTACCCATCAACATCGACGACTTTCTTCTAATGTTGGGGAAGACCATGGATTCCATCGCGGTAGAACTTGGTGGACCTTGAAGTGAAGAAGATATCAAGTGAATGTTGCACCTCTAATAGGGATTTGAACTGACGTTCTCTAAGGTGATTATCCAAAGATTGGAACAGGTGATAATCGGACGGTACAATGTCCGGAGAGTATGACAGATGCAATAGTGTTTACCATCCAAGGCGTAGAATGTTCTCCTGGATCATCCTAGCCACGCGCAGCTTAGCGTTCTTTTGTAACACCAGGACATCTTTGCGATTCAGAAGTGTTGAGTTTTGAGTTTTTCTTGAACATGGCTTAACTGCTGATAGTACACATTTGCATTGATGCTCTGATAAGCTGGTAGCAGTTTTCGGTGCACGATGACGCGAGCAGTCTACCAAACACACAGGAGGGTCTTCTTCTGGTGCAGTGTTAGTTTCTGCTGTTTTGGAACCGGTTTATGGTATGCTAACCAATGATGATGGCGCCGTGGAGCTTAGTACAAGACCCACTCCTCATCACATGTCAACACCCTGTCCAGAAATGTCTCCTTCTCAGATGAGACAGCAAAGAAATACACGTGTCTACTCGGTTTGTCTTCTGATTCGGAGTCAAATCATGCGGGACCCATCAACCCAACTTGTAGTGCTTCCCAAGTTAATGGAGGTGCTGCCGAATGGTTTTACCGTTCACAATGAATTATAGTCCCAGTTCCACACATGTCTGGCCACTGTTCGCCTCAACGTATGTCTTCATTTTGTACGTGTATTAGTCGTCCGGCACGTGGAGCGTCTTTGAGTATTTCGTCATCGTCCTTAAACTTGTTAACCACCGCTGCACTGTCTGCTTAGTCATGACACTTTCACCAAAGGCCTTTCATATCTTCCGCCCCGCTGCAGCAGCGTTTGACCCCAGTTTGAACTTGTACAGCATACACACTAATATGACCCTCTGATGACATCCCATGTTCACTCACTCTATCTTTACGCAAGTTCACGGTGTAACTGAACTGCCACAACCATTGGATATACCCATACCAACAACTGACCTTCGCCTTATCTTCATTCGCATTCAACTCATGGTGTGAGGATCAATTGAACCCAGACCTCCTTAAAAAGTGACAGAACTTTCTTGGTTACCTTTATAGAAGTCCGCAGATTATTCCAGAATCCTGACTCGATCACAGAAATAAAAGTTTCATTGTGTTTGAAATGCTTTCCCTTCAAAAATGACTTCATGATTAGGAAGGTAAAAATCAGATGGTGCAATGTTAGGGAAATGAGGAAAATGGGGAAGGATTTTATTCCTTCCGGATCACATTTCTATCTGGGCGACATACGAGTTTAAACTAAAGCGTTGTCCTGAAGGATACGGACAACTTTGGTCAGCATTCCACACCTCTTGATTTTAATGGAATTCCGTAATTTCTATAGCAGTAAAGAATAGTATGTCCCTGTAATTTGGTACCCCTTGCCAGAAAATCCATCATCACTACTTCATGCTGGTCCCAAACAATTTTCAGCATGGCCTTGCCCGGTGATTGCTAGACGTAGACTTTCTTTGGAGTTGGTAACTAAGTATGGTTCCATTGCTTTGACTAAATCTTAGTCTCTGGGTCATAATGATACGAGACCCTCGTTTCTTCATGAGTTATTAATCTGTCAAAAAAGTCTTCCTGATTTTAGTGGTACAGTGTCTAAAGTTTCTGGGAGAAAGTGACTTGTTCTTGATTTTGAAAAAAAAAAGTGTTAGTAGCCAGAGAATCTATTAAGCAGACACTTATAGATTTGTAGATGGGCATGGATTATTTTTTTTCACATACTCCACACTTATTTGTCATCTTCAGTTAATTGGCGAATGTTTAAGCGGCGATACTTTTGCTCAATGATGTCTTTCTTTTGTCCAATAGTATTTTTATTAATGGTGGACTGAGATCGCCTGTAATGGGAGACGTTTTGACCAACTTGAATATGGCAGTGATTCACATCATGATGAAGCTCTTTTTCGAAGGCTCGTTCATCTCCTTAAATGTTTCCTTTGATGTGCGGCCTCTGAAGTTCAGAAACATGATCACTGCTCGGGATTCAATTGGATTCATCTTCACACTTTTGTTCAGTTTGGTGACTATAACAGAAGATATTGGTAGTTAAAAAATGATATATTCCTCATAACTTAGAGAGATATGTATCAATATAACTGTAAAATTTCATTATTCTAGAATAACTACAAGTAGGTCAGGGGAAATCTTTGATGAACATTCTATATACCGATACTGTTGAGTTTTATTATTATTATTATTATTATTATTATTATTATTATTATTATTATTATTATTATTATTATTATTATTATTATTATTATTATTATTATTATTATTTCATTTATGTATTTGCAAACTTTTGGATTACTCTTTAGAGAATGTCTGAAGTTAAGTTTTCCCTCCATTTCGGAAGTACTGTGAATTCTAGATAAATATTGTATGTTGGAGAAGCTTTTAACTTTTTTAACAAGTCAGTGTCTTCTTCTGGTTTGTGTTTCTGGGTTGATTTTTTTTTATATTCTGCTTGTATCAACCATGTGGAGTAGATGTTAGTATATTTTTTGTTCAGAACATTTCTCAGGAAAGTTCTGATTTCATCTCCTAACTTCGAAGTACATACTTCCAATTTTCAAGCTTGTTGCTTTTCGTTCTTGTAACGTCCATAACTCATGATGTGGTTACAACGTCTCTAGACACCTTGTGTATCTTAAAAGAAAACGATAAAGTATTATTTATTGTTCGGAAGAAATTTAGGAAGTTGGTACAGGCGGATGTTGGTTGAAAGACCCACAACGTCGTCAAGGTCTCCAGCGTCTGTGAGGGCCTATTTTTGACTGGAGAGGGACGTAAGATCATATGCACCATACAATCTTACGCCGGAGAACTAGATTATAGCAAATTCCTTGATATTTCACTTAGAAAACCCTTTGGAATTCCTTTAATGCCAAAGATTTCGCTGCGATGCTTTATCAAGTAACTTACTAGTGGATGATGATGAGATGCATGGTGGGAAGAATTCTAACAAATTCTTTCGTATTTCACGACGCCAAACCATTGGTATTCTTTCAATCCCAAAGGTTTTGCTGCGATGCTCTACCAAAGAAAAGAATTTGTTATTTTTCTTTAAAAAAAGAAACGAAAGATGACAGAGAAGATGAATTAGAAGATGTTAATGAATGTGTACGGAAATGGTGCTGAAGAAGTAAGAAAATTTTAAAGAAAGTGTTATATGTGAACTATAAAGAAAATAGAAAAGAATGAATGAAATGTTGCTATGGTTATAAAGGAATATTGTTGCAACAATTCTTTTTTTCCCTAATGTTAAATATTCTATCTCATAATTGTTGACATATTTTTCCATAATTGTCATCAATCATCTCAATGATTTAATTAAAACATGTTTGGAAGTTTGGACAATTGTGTGTTAGTAACAAAACCAAAGCAAACCACATCACTTAAACGGGCAATCAAGATTGCTTTTGAAGAAATATCTTCCGAGCTAAATAAAACGTTCTCATCTCTAATAAAGGTGATCTCTGTCACACCTGTCCTTACAGGAATACCTGAACAAAAATATTACGAAGGACTAAACCAATAGAAATATAATAAATTTGCAATATATATTACTTTTTATATACTATAATATATTTACTCAACAGAATTTTGACAGTTTTCCATCTGCACAGCGTTCACAACAGTTTACACATATGGCTCCCGGGTTCGATTCCTAGTAGGAAAACTTTCAAATTTAAATTCGTTACTGTAGTTCGGATCCCACTTAACACATCTCATAGAGCCTCGGTGCTGAGAAAAGAATGCTAAACTCTAATAAAATCAACTAACAACAATTTGCGTATAGCAAGAAACAACATCAGTGGTCAAAAAAAAAAAAAAAAAAAAATGGTGGCAATTTAGAAGATACGAAGAACAAGAAAGCCTTGAATCGTATCTGCCAGCCATTCTCCATTAAGAGGTAATTTTATGATTCCTAGTCAACCTGTTGACAAAAGAGCTGTATTATTTGCTGTTGACATTAGTTATTGTCAGCATCAAAATAGTGAAACCAATCATTCAAACGGGCAATCAAGATCGCCTTCGAAGAAACATATTTCGAGCTCATTTAACATTAAAATGCATTTCCTCTTCTTTCCTATTTTATTTATAGGGGTTAGTAGTTGAGTCACAGTGTTTGAACGAGTAAGTGGTGTTTCTGACACTGTCTGGTGATATGAAATATTCTGTTGGAGAGCAACGGGTAATTGTGAAACTTCTGACCGCAGCTGGACGCTGTGCAGCCGATATTTATCGCCAGTTGGATGAGGTGTGTGGTGATAGTGCTCTTGCAGGAAACATTGATAGGAAGTGGGTGCGTGAGTTCAAAGCAGGACGAACGAATGTGAAAGCTGAGCAGAGGTCTGGACGTCCAAAACCAGCATCAGTTTATGCTAACATTGTTCGTGTTGAAAATTTCGTCATGGAAGATAGGCATGTCAGTCACGGTGCAGATTTGTGATACACTGGGGCTAACAACAGCAACAGTAGAACGAATAATTTCAAACGCACTGTGCCTAAGGAAAATTTCTTCTCGCTGGGTTCCATGAACGCTTACTGATGATCAAAAGACGCAAGGATTCGATCAAGTGACATTTAAAAAACATTTTGAGCATATACCTGCATATTTATATGCATTTCAAAAATAGTGTTTAGATGGCACGGTGGCTTGGTTCTAGAGAGTCCCTGGTTCGATGTCAGGCCATGTCAATTTGTGGTGGACAACATCATGTTAGTGAGTTTTCCCGGTATTTTCCTGTTTCCTCCTACATTATTATTCTACCAATTATATCTTAATCATTAAGTTTAACTAATCATCCGTCTTCCTTAGCCTAAAGGACATAGTCGTGGGAAATTACATTAAGGTTATTTTTCATTTTCAAAAAGAGTATTAATAAAGATTCTCTTATTAGGATCGCGCAAGTGGATTATTAAATTTGTACATCCGTACATCCATTACTCCAAATGGTAATTCTTGAACGGAAACTATTTTTTTTATTTTTTTTGGGGGGGAGGGAGATAACTAGAGCGATTATCTCGACCGAGTTCGTTAACGGAGACAATCCATTAAAATCTTAACGATTAACGGTGATTTCACCTAACCGTTACGGGACCCGGACAAATCTGCCAATTACCAAATGCGCCAAACGCGAAAATGACCAAATGTGCCAATTGTTAAAATGGACAAATCAGCCAATGGACAAATCTGCCAATTACCAAATCTGCCAATTGACAAATCTGCCAATTACCAAATCTGCCAATTACCAAATCTGCCAATTACCAAATGCGCCAAACGCGAAAATGACCAAATGCGCCAATCGCGAGAATGGACAAATCTGCCAATGGACAAATCTGCCAATGGACAAATCTGCCAATTGACAAATCCGCCAACTACCAAACCTGCCAATTACCAAATCTGCCAAACGCGAAAATGACCAAATGCGCCAATCGTGGGAATGGACAAATGAGCCAATTACCAAATCTGCCAATGGACAAATCTGCCAATTGACAAATCCGCCAATTACCAAACCTGCCAATTACCAAATGCGCCAATCGTGAAAATGGACAAATCTTCCAATTGACAATTCTGCCAAACGGAAAACACCCAACTTCGTTTGTATTATCATCAAATAACTGGATAATCTAGTAAAAACATAAAGAAAGAAAGTATTTATGAATAACAAGCAAGAAACTAAAAGTAATTAAGAGAAAGTAATCAAATCATCGCCCAAATATTTGAGGATTTGAACGAGGTAACCATTTACAATAGCATTAACATTTACTTATTGGGGGAGACCGGGGCTGGTTGACTAACTGCATATAACTCCTTCATTAATTAACATAATGAGCTTTTGCTACTGTCATAAAAGAGCGACCTATGGATGCAGCTGCCACCTTTATATGGAATTTGTAACTTGCGGATTATGGTGTCTATTAGATAAAGAATGTTTTTGCCAGTCTGAAGTATTTTTTTCAGTTCTCTGTTACAACATCACAGAATCGTCACTACTTGGGGTACAGAGGTAAGTAATATAGCATTAGTTACATCTGAACTTTGTTTTTATGGATATTCAAACAATAAAACGGAAAATGCCGAACAATTGCTGAGTAATTACGACTTTGTTGCACAAAATGGGCTTGGGGTTGGTTGGCAAGTGCGCCAAACAACCTCATGTGAAATTTTATTTCATTTTATTTTTATTGTTACATTGTTTGTTTTATTGTTATATAGTTTACAGTTCTACCAATCTTTTACTTCAATGTTATAGAATAGTATGCAGGTATTGGATTGCTGTCAAAATTTAGAAATCGAGATAAGACTGTATGTCGGACTCTGAATTTTCTGAATAGGCCTAATTCTCAGGATCAAGAATATCTTGCATGTGCTCTTTTGTTACAAAAATAGAGGCCAAGCTATTGCTTTTTCTTTCTTTGTGGAAAGTAGGAAATAAATTGCATTTCTTGATAATTCAGCTAAAACATATCTTAGTTTCTCTTAGCTACTTTGTGAACAGTGGGAAATAAGCTACCTTTCTTGATAGTTCAGTTATTTTAATTACATTTTGAAATAATATGAAGAATTAACCTACACCAAATCATATTAAAACTGATGTGGTTTGATAATCTTGTAGCTTTCAATGTCATGACAACCAAGCTAGAATGAAAGAAAGAAGTTTTTATATTTCATAATGCTGATTCTTTTAAATGTTGTGAATAAAAGTAATTTCAAACTTCAAATAGCCTACTTCATTGCAATATATATAATAGAATTCAGAAAAATAACGTATATTTCTAATAAATCCAATTTTTTGTGTGCTTTGCTATATTTAAAAAGAATGCCAACTAGCTCCACGCTATCAGCCAACCAGACCCTCAGTAGGGGTCGGTTGGCATACTCCGTTTTAAAAGAAAGAAAAATTATTTCTCGAAAACTGTAAGCAACAAAACAAAAACAAAAATAGAATTTATTAGAGGAAACATTGGTCTGTCCGTACACATCCATTACATTGCAATACAGTGCACAATCTGCTCATAAAAAAATAAAGAATGAAAAGTTCGCCAACCAGCCCCGGTCTCCCCTATATGTTTAAAAAGTTGGTTATTTTGTGAAAACAGGAGAGACATATGATGTAAAAGTTCAATAAATCGTACATGCTCTAAGACAATGAGAGATAATTTGCTTGTAATTATGTGTTAATTTTGATGAATTTATAACTGTTAAAAACGAATGTTTTTGTTATTTGCTGAAGTGATTGGCCACTTTCTGCACTGAGGTTATATTTTGGGGCGCCCGACCTCTTGGATATTACTAGTGATGGGCAGTGGGAATATTCCCAGTGGGAAGGGATTTTAAAAAAAATGGGAATATTCCCGGGTTTTTCCCTGGCCTATAAATTCCCGGGAAGGAATTTATATCCATTTCTTTGGTACACATATTACTTATAACCAACACAAAATGTTGTAGGGGTGAGATATACCTACCATCCCCAAGAGGGTCACAGGGAGATGACATATACAAATAATCGAAAATGACGGGTATTAGTGTCGATTTCTCAGTTTTCGGGGTCACGGCGATAAATGGTGACAATCCAGATAGTGTTTCAGTCTCAGTGGAGGTCAGATACCCCTACCATCTCTAGGGGGGTCACAAGGGGAATGACGTACAAATAATCGAAAATGAGCGATATTTGTTTGGAATCCATGGTTTTCGGGGTTGTGGAGATGAATGGTGCCAAACCCGATGGCGTTTCTGTCCAAATGTGTCTAATAAACCCCTATCAACCCTTCGGGGTCACATGGGGGATGACATGTATAGTCGGGATGAACCGTGTAATCAATTATTGAAATGTATATTGTTAGGGTAGTTGGGAGTTCAAATATTTTTATAAACCTGATCTCCCCGTTCGAAGGGCGGGCATTTCCGCTAGTTTAACCAATAAAATATAAACCAGGGACATACACAGGCCATAGGTTCTGGTGATCCGGACTCAGCTCCCCCCCAAAGCTACTTTTCTGTGAATTTAGTCTAATTTTAGGAGCGATTTTACAAATTTTAAAATTCTTTATTCTCAAATTGAAATTGGACCCCCCTCTAGAAAGAAATTGCTGTGTATGCGCCTGATAAAAACAGTAGAGGGAAAGTGGGTTGGATTGATTGTAACTACCGTTTTAAGAGTGATTCGTAAAATTAAATAGGGATATTCATTGGTTAACCTCAATTTAGGTGACAATAATTTTCTCCTCTGCATCGATCGGCATCAGAGTGATAAATTTCGGAATAAATTCCAGCGAAAACTTCTACGGGTGCTGAACGCCTATCAAAAATCCTCTATAAATGTTTGATCCTAGAAGCACCCATCTAATTAGTTAATTATTAGTGTTTAGCATTTCTTTCCAGCACCGAGGTTATATATAACTTGGACCTACAGTTTGAGATGGGATCCGAAGCACCACAATGCGCTTAAACTTAAAATCTCTCCCACTGGGAATCGAACCCAGGACTTCCTGTGTGGCAAATATATCCTAGGCACTAGATCTGTCTCAAATCCAGTCTCATGTGTAATTATAATATGCGCTTATCCTAGACACTTTTGTCTGATTATCAAATGAAAACCATCGGTTAAGTTGAAAATTACGTATGTGTATACAGTTACTGTAAGCAGTAATGAAAGTGATGTTTAATTTTGTATAGGTGAAAATTCTTTGTATCTCCTTAACATGCACAACGATATGTTCAAAAAATATTTCTAACGTGAAATAAACCACCTGTAGACCTTGTAAACATATTTTATATTTAACTCAATAGTCGTAACAAGGTACAGCGGGGGACACTTCTAAATGGTACACCTTAGCCGTAAATCTCCATATGGCTGTACCATTTAGAAGTGTCCCCCGCTGTACAACACTTTTTAGTAAAAACACTGTATAAGATGTGTATCTTCATCAGACTTAAACAAAGTTATCTAGTGTTTTTTTTGGGGGGGAAGACCCTGCTATGATCCAAGCTTCCAGCAAGTGCGCCTTGTGGACAAACATCGTGTAGTTTTCTCTAGTTATTTCCGGCTCCTCTCACTTTCTTCATTTCACTATTATCGTCTTTTTCCTTAAATTTGTTACATAATCACTGGAAAAAATCAAAATGTTGTTTCTACTCTTTCTACATCCCGTGGTGTAGGCCAATGTTGTGGTTGCAATGAGGTACCTAAAAGAACACCAAAAGCGATTCTACTAATGTAATGTCGTATTATGCATTGCCCTTCTTCCTAAGATGCCTCTATTGGCATGCAATAGGTTGTAATAACTTTATCAAGAACGTGGTATGTATAAGCTTTAATGTATGACATTTTAACGAACATACGTAAGACACTATAATATTTATACATGCCATTAAATTGTGTAATTGTGACTCTATATTATGTTTGCAATTGTAAAAAAAAGTACATTTTATATCTAAAACAAGGTGACTGAATGAGAAATGGAAGAAGAATACATGTTGATTTCGAAGTTACGACTACTTACTTTATAAATTTATAGTTTATATCTATTCTCAGGTTATCGAAATGACTAATGAAAAATATATAACTACAGTAGTTATGCAAATCAAAGAAATATGAGTCGAAATGTTAAGTTTTGTGAAAATAAGTTTATAGTTATAAATAAATTAATAAGTACAGAAAAAGGAACATGTCATACGAATCGTTATTTTAGAGAACCTAACCTATTCATTGAAAACCATAAAGTGAAAATTGTAAGAAAATAACACTTACCCGAATAATAAGAGAATATATATACTTTATATATACTGTATTATAAGTGATACTTTTATTGAAGTTATAGCATTTGTTCCAAAGGACGAAACTGAACATGCCTATGAATATATTATAATGAAAGAAATACAAGAGAATATGAAGATAAATATGTGAGTAATGTTCGTCGGCCTCATGGTAGAGGGGCGTTAGTTGTATTTTTAATTTTTTACAGGAGAGAGGAAAAAAGATTTTGCTTGATTTGAATCTCTCGGTACTCTCTCAGATTAGAAGCAAACTCAAATCTTTTTTGTTATTTTGATATTTGAGGGCAAAGTTTATTTATTATGCCTTTTATCATGTGCATTTTCATACATAACATTTTTATTGAA
The DNA here is from genome assembly GCF_964235325.1 of Thermobia domestica. Classification (NCBI taxonomy): domain Eukaryota; kingdom Metazoa; phylum Arthropoda; class Insecta; order Zygentoma; family Lepismatidae; genus Thermobia; species Thermobia domestica. The sequence continues at coordinate 194,662,403 of NC_137462.1, forward strand.
TTTCTGCATGTTAGTGTCGTACATACGCCCTTATGTCATAAACAATTTATTTCCAACAAAGTACTTAAATGAATTTCTACATACCGCTGTTGTTTACTTACGCAATAATAAAACAGTATACACAATGATACAGTATACACAATGAATTAAAAACACAATTATAACAGTAGTCCTTTCCGTCAGTACTTTTTTCTATCAGAGGAATAGTAATTTTTCTAGATTGGACTTTACCACGTTCTGTTTACACAACCAAGATAACGAAAGAGAATATTCAATACTTTTTTTTTCATACATAGAGATGCAATAGTGAGATTCAATAGCGCTGATTAATTTTTACCCATAACAAGATTAATCCCAATCTTCATTAGCTATTTCAGATTATGCACAAGTACTTTTACTGAGTGCCCGAGTAGGAAATCTCTAAGTAGTCCTTAGCGTAATCGAATGTAACAGGATTTATGGAAAAGCTGTGATACTCTTACAGGATTACTTTAGTGTTACAGAGTTTCATTAAATCATTCTTCATTTCCTTGGAAATTGGTAGCAGTCCTGAGTACAGATGAAAAGGATAGGTGTTCGGAAGGATCTTGAATGTGAGGATTCACTGAAAGGCTCGGTCATCCTTTCCTTGAAGAGAATCTTATTTTCGTATTTTGTGAATCACAGCCATCTTAACTTTTGCCATGGAAAAGTAACACCGTTCTGATCTTCGAATGTAGCTAACTTATAATAGCTTTTTGCTGCATCAAAACTATAGAAATATTCTGTTGTCATTGAATGTTCCGTGAATGGCTACAGCTTTCGTCTTGCCATCTTAGCAACTATACACCAATCAGAAGGTGTATAATTATCTATGTTCTTCTTTGCGCGTTCTATGACTATGCATGGAATCAGCTTCCATCTGAGTGTGTTCTGGTTCAAGAAACTTGTGGTCAATACAGGTTACACTTGTATTATGGCTGCATACATACACATTGCTGCATTTTCCTTGTTCAAATTCTGTCCACTACAACAGTCTGAATACATCGTCACTTGTTTACTCCAGGAGGTAAATTTCGCAAGTAGAGTAGAATGCAGGAGGCAATTTCATCAGGGCCTCTCTTACCCCTTGTTTCATCCCATATGTAACAAACCCCTTCGCGCGTGGCTAGATTGTAGATGGTGAGGTTGTAAACATTAAGTTTACGAACATAATACATAACACCCTTTTACGTGAAGGCGTTGTCAAGACTTGTTTGAGATCAAAACAGATAGCGATATGAGTATCGTTCTTTGTTGCTTTTTCTTTGTCTTTTTGCTCTTCTTACCTTGCTTCTTTTCTTTTCAAATGTTATTCATAAACCAATTTCTCTCTTTCTTTTTCCTCAGAAGACAAATTTTTAAAACTGACAAGTTTCATATTGATCTTTCTTCGGCTTGTGTATCTTGATATTCATTTCTTTCAGAATTTTCCAGTATGAAGTAAGCCCCATCACATTTCCAGGTGGGACTCTCTTCTCCTTGCAGTATTCCTTATAAAGGTTGTAAAGCTTCACATACGACAGTCCTGCCTCAACATAATAATAGCAGGTTGAAGATCGACAATAATGAGAGTCAACTCGGGACATCGATAGCACATGTTCTTTTACAATATTTTTGACTGCTGATGTTAAACTGTGTTTTGGTTAGTGTTTCCCTCGAAGCTCGTGACCTGTACTTCCCGAAGAAAGCCCTTTCTGCAAAACGAAACGACACACTTTATCACTAACGTCAAGAGTACAAAGAAAAAACTGCTTGCAAACTTGTATCATTTTCCCATCGATAGTTAAATAATAGTCAACTGTGTATTGCCTTCTGGAAGTGGTGTTATATTTTCTGCGTAACTTTAACCTTCGCTTCATGTGACGCAGAAGATAATCTCTCTGTCTATGTATGTCTTCTAGTTTCCAGTATAAACGATGCAAAATTTCCAGGTTTTTTTCTTTGATAATTTGTTACCAACTGTACACGCATCTACATGAAAAATTGGGTACTCTGCGCGAATCACGAATTTTGCCAGCACTGGTAACATATTTCTTACACAAATTACGATTAAGTTTGGCTTTCTTCTTCTTCCAGTTCATGGGATTCGTATGTCCCTTGCTTTGGATGCATGTGATGATTTTGTGGCCACATTTATTTCTATTAGCATTTCATCATTTGAAGTACTTTCACCTTTGTCCACCTCAAAATCCAAGTCGGCATCGCTATCGTACGATAGTCTAATATCAGTAACAGAGTGTCCAGAGTCGTCTGTCTCCAAAAGCCTGGATATTTCCTAATCCGATAGCAAAACACCGTTCATCCTGATCACTCTCTTCATCTCAACTACAAGATCCATACACACTGTAAAACTTAAGAAAGGCCAATAATGCCATAAACTGCAACATTATTTAGTTTACTTATTCACCGCTTACAATAAAGCATTGGAGAAAAAATATATAACGTAATGTGGCTTATTTTGAAGTCGAAATTGCTTTAATACGGATCTGAATTCAACTTACGCCCATCCATTGTACTTACGCTCTGATATACGTTTCCTGCAATGTGAATATTATATTTCTGACAAATTCGTAAGTGAACATAAACATTCCTGTCATGAACAACTTTGTGAAACATGTCTTCCAAACTTTGAACTGAAAATCCGTTTTTATTGGGAATTAACTTACATCAATTTGCCAGGAGCAAGAATGTAACTTAAGTGATTCAATAAGCGAAAAAAAATGCATTTTTAAAAAATGTCACGGTAGAGACGATTATTTAATCTTAAAAAGAATGTAAATGTATGTCGAGGAAATATTATCTTGTAAAGGACAAACTGCGTTTCTTTACTAATATGACCACAAAGGGTGCAACCATAGCAAATATTGTTGGACAAGTCTTTTGGGAACCAGTTTATTTCTTTTCTTTATTTTGTTTATTCAGTTATGAGTATTTCAACATTGAAGTTACCGACGAAGTGCCTGTGGTGCACCATGAAAGTAGCCCACTATGAGAGAGATACACTTTACACAAAAGCTCTTTCAATTTTGAAAGGGCCTGTGACACTTCCATAATGTATCTGGGTCACAACAACCGATTTTGATGAATCTTGGTAGACTAATAGAACACTTTGCAAAACTACTGTAACTAGCAGGAATTTGTCGAAAAAACTGTAGTTTCTGAGATACAGTCGATTCATTAAAGACCAAATTTGTCGTGATATCTCGAGAATGAATCCACAGAAAACAAGAAAACTTTGCAAGCCATAGTAGATACATGATAGCTTTAAAAAAATTAAAACGAATTGTTTGCACCTGCGCAAAACTGCGCATAATGCGAAAATAATTGTGCGCATTCGCATATCTCGAAAACGTGAAGACTGCGATATATTTTTCTCTTGCTTAGTTTGAACTCCATGACAAGTATAACATAATGCAAGAAAAAAACTAGACTCAAAGGTGAGCGTTTTCAACCAATTTAGGTGAGAAGATGTTAGGGTGGCCTGGCCCCGGACACCCGTGTCTACTTACGCACTTTGTCTGGCTTCTCAGTCATACATTTCCATTACACCTGTGTAGAAGTCATATAGTTAACATTAATAGTCGCCATATTCGGGTATAGTGATATCAAGTACTGTAAGTCTTCAATGTTACACAACAGTAACACAGTATTAAGAGAGCGTAAGGAAACACTATCAGGCCTATAGACGCAGTCTATTCGAACACATCAGTGTGATGCAGGCATCTATGCTTCAAAGAAAAGTGTCAAAATCATAGGTCATAGGGTTTACTTATAAATAGTTAGTGTGGCCATGAGACGAAACCATTGGTGTTGTCTCATCTCGTCGCGTGAAACAGTCTCGTCGCAAACATGAGATGCTGGTGTCGTCTCGTGTCTTTGTCTCGAAGCCTGTGCCTGGTGTCGTGTCGTCTCGTAGAACATTACGAGACAAAACTCATGATAAAATTGAAGGGAAAACCGACTATATGCTAGTCGTGACCCGAACAAGCCTGCGTAACTACCGTCGCGGATCTCTTACGTCAGCCTTTGCTTTATACAACTGGGTAGTATTGCTACGAGACGAGGCAGGATATTGGGGCTGTCCCATTTTGTCTCCTTACAACACTGTCGCCTGTCTCGTCTTGCAAATAATAGACAGATTTCGTCTCGAAGTGTTTGCTCGTTGTCGAGACGAGACGAGACATGAAAAAGGTTTCGTTTCGTGGCAACACTAACTATATATAGGTAACCCTATGGGCTATGATTTTGGCATGTTTCTTTGATGCATAGATTGAATTGAATTGAATTGAAAATGCCTTTATTCACGAGGCGAGGTTCAGCCGTAGGCTGCTCTTACCCTGATGTGTTCCAATAGACCGCGATCATAGGCCTGAAAATGTATCCTTACGCTCTGCGTAGGTGCAGACAATTCGTTTTAATTTCGTTTCAAAGGTATCATGTATCTACTATGGCTTGCAAAGTTTGCTTGTTCTCGGTGGAACCGTTCCCGAGATATCACGAAAAATGTCATTTTTAATGAGTCGACTGGCTCTGAATCGAATCTCAGAAACTACAGCTTTTTCGACAAATTCCTGCTAGTTACATTAGTTTTGCAAAGTGTCCTATTAATCTACCAAGTTTCATCAAAATCGAGGGTTGTGGCCCAGACACCTTATGGATGTGTCATAGGCATTTTAAAAGTAGTGGAAGAAATAATAAAAAAGGACTTGAACCATATAAATATTGTTACTTTACTATTTCAACAAAAACAAAGTTACAACTGTGCTGACGACCTTTACGGGGATGGAGATTTCACAAGTTTGGTTGGACCTCTCATAGAATTTGTGTAAAAGAGCATAAAATCTACGAGCAGCTCTGTCTATGGCTGACCTAATTCATTAAGCGGATGTCAGCTTCTTTTTTATATTTTCGAAATAAACCAATATATGTATTCCTTATTATAATAGAAGAATGCAGCTGGTAATCAGTTAATAATAAAAAGTCTTCAATAAGAAGCTATAATCTTTAACAGAAAATGGATAAGGAAAGTAAGAAGAAATCTAATTATTATAGCAATAATAACATCGTTAATAAGTAAGCAGTAATTAGTATAATCATGACTTGTTTACAAACACTTATCTTGAAATCTTTTTTGAGTACTATATTTAGAAAGTTTAGAATACTTAGTTATTTTTCATATACACTGTAAAAAATTTAGCCTTAAATTTACTGACCGATTACCGTCAACTCTCGCTGCCATCCGAATACCCTAAATTTTACGGACCACCGTTTTTTCATAAAAACGGCAGACCGTATATTTAGAAGCAAAATAATATTGACCGTGTTTAGAAACAAATTTGGTACCGTATATTTTACGGTAATTTACCGTAAAATTTAGGGATCGTTTTTTTTTTAAAAAAAGCACAGGTGTGTTATTACCGTACAAGATTTACGGTAATTATCACACCGATTCCCTATCTAGAGGTCCTTGCCGGTCCAGCGTGCCCTCTTGCTAGATCCAGTAAGAATTCTTGCTGGTCAATATATATTGACCCAAGTTTCATCGAATTGCTGGAAACTGTATCAGTACACACACTAGCTAGCAATAATTTTTCCTGGATAGATGCAACTAGAGTGCACGCTGGTCCACTGGTGTTAAAGACTACTTAACTAAAGAAAACACAAAAGTGAATGAAAGAAGCGTTGCACCTACGACGTGCATAATGTCCATAAGAATAAAATTGAAATTAATTCTTAGTTTGTAATATCGAACCCTTGTTCTGATATCATCTTGAACATACATTGCTTTTTTCTTTTCAAAATTACCAATTTTGTCATGTATTGAACAAAACACCAGAAGAGGATTCGATATTACATACAAAAAAAAAATACTTCTTGAATTTTATAGCTGAGTTTTCGCACGCTTTAAAAATGTAGTTGGAACAAACATCCATGTCCTTTTAAGATATTCATAAATCGATATTCTGTTGCAGTGTTAAGACTAGCTTTATCGCATGTATTTTTGCTATGAGTACCAGTAGACTAATAGACCTCAAATATTCTAATCAGCGATTCATTCGATTAGTCGCATTATTATGGTTTCAGATAACCAAGCAGGCACCCGACAACATAGCTTAGAATGGCCAGAACCATGACTAAACAAGTATAGAACCATATGACTTCTCACAACATTGCCTACAGTATCCAGTATCCGCTATCCCAAATTAATAAATACCTGTTTGCACAATTATGTAACAGTGGCATAAATGCTCAAAAAAAAAAAAAAAAAAAAGTCACCAAACTTCCAGAGTATCGAACTTTTGCATGTTTATTAAACGCTCAAATGTATTAACAAGACACCAGATCAGATTATAGGTACTCAGAACAAAATTAAAGATAAAAATATTTACAGAAATATTTTTCAAATCTAACAATTCATTTATCCAGAAAAAATAATGACAGCATGGGCGCCCGATGAAAATTTTCTAGGGAACTCATCTCTCTGGTTACTATATACCCTATTACATTTGATATTTTTTATTTGTATTAAGAAATTTAATATGTTTTCGTTAACAAGGGGAGCGACCCCCTGCCCCTCTTTCGGGCACACATGAGTGACAGTATACTTTTATTTCTGTAACATGAAAAATTCCAGTTGATGTAACACAGTTTATGTAATGCTGTACTAAGTACGGTAAACTACGAAGCACTTTTCCTAATTTTTTTCTTTAAAAAAAAAAAGAAGAAGGAAGAATTTCAACATTGTGATTCTAATTCTAGCTTCACCACCACTCGTAGTTGGCTACATAATCATAAGACGTTAGTTTATACATCCAGCAGCTTCTATAGTTCACTGAGAGTCAGCTTTGCTGGGTTCTTAGACTGTAAGAACTTTGCCCATGTTACAAGTAACTGTTGTCCTCTTGACCTGATTTACAGTCGTGAAATTTAAAACCGAAAGTTATAATAGAAGAAATTGTTTTACAACTATAAATTTTGGTATTTATTTTTTGTACGACCTTGTACTTAGTGAGAAATTCTAATTTGTAATTGTGAAAGTTGTGAATATTTGAAAGAATGTGAATAAATATTTTTATAGCCTTGTAAATAATAAATAAAGTAAATATTTTAAGTAAACACTTTTGTAATTTTCTTCAAAAAGATTCTAAAGTGACGGCTTATATTTTGATGTCCCTATTCAAATTAACCGTCCCGAAAACAGGTTCGGATTCATTTTAACCAATTTGAAAATACTTATTACCAAGACTTCTTAATTAACTTGATTGTTATTACCTACGATTACAACTAGCATGTTCGAAAACGTATATGTGTGTCACCTTACGAAAAGACAAGCAAGCTGCTAGTTCGCTACTGAAAGGACAATGAATGAAAGCTGTCACTGATTATTGGCAACGAAAGATTCAGTTGTTAGTGCAGCATATTTTTTTAAAAACTAAACTAAACATATAAACGTGTACTCGAGCATCTCATTTTAATTGGTTCGATGTGATTTATTGATTTATACATATATAATGTGTTTGACATATATATATATATATATATATATATATATATATATATATATATATATATATATATATATATATTATTTTTAAAGGAAGAAAATCGATCAACATTCTGGACTAAATTTCATTAACTGAGTAATGTAGTCTTAGAATTGGTGTAATAAAGATCTTAATGACAGAGACGACGACTTCTATATAACTTTGGGGAGGCATTGAAATATGTGTAGTTCCTTGTCACAAATTCGAATAAAGATATCTACATCCAGGGAGGCCGATCCCCAAGATCAGCGCGCATGGTTAATGACGATATAATTCAGTTTCACTTTTATATCAGTAAGTAGCTGTAACAAAGCATCAATTTTCATATCTACGAATAGGATGTTTTCGTACATGTTCTAGAAAAGTTTACACGGGTTTTTACATGGCATTTTGTTTACCTCAATATTATCAATGGAATGATATATGTCTCGTCATTGGAAGACTGTTAGGACTACGCGTATCATTCTTGGAAATATGTGTGTCAGTGTTAAGAGAAATCAAGCAACAAAAGGTACAATCCGATTGTTAACAGTTAATATTTTTCACTTTAGGAATCTGTTATCAAGATCACAAAATTATTTGTTGCACTAAGCATACAAGTTACAAAACACTAGTTGCTAATGTGGATTTACTAATAGATGAAAAGTTAACTCAATTATACTAATTTTCCTTTTATATCAACTAATCTTGGATCATATTTAATCCACATTAAACGTATTAACTACATAAAGAGAAACTTGCTCTGAAAACACTGGTGAACAGTGAAAATGCTTCGGAGATAAAACTAATCCATTCTCACTAATTTTAGGGTGCTGATAACGAATATGAAATTCGGTTTTGAAGTTTGGTTCAGGTTTCAAAGAAATACGTTATCATCCAATGTGCTCTGCTGGGCAAATTAAGGGTTCGTAGCAACAGAAGCTGTCTACTTATTTCAATAAACTTCCATTGTTTGACGGTTAGTTTCATTGCTACCCTCAGAGACATACGCAGGGGTGGGTCCTGTGGGTCTTGACACCCCAACTTGTTTGTAAATTTAGTCTAATTTCAGGTTAAATTTTACAAATTTTAATATAATTTAGCTTCAAATTGTATTTGGACCCCCGAAAAGCTTAGGGCCCCTCCCGAAATAAATTCCTGTGTAGTCTCTGCCTGTTCATATTGCTCGCACTTCATCGCTGACAAAGAAATATCAACCACTTCACGGTTTAGTTTGTATTGAAGAGTTTGACAGAGAAAACATGTTGTGTAACGTTATTTTGTAGTTACAATTTGTCATCTCGGACGTAGTGGTGGTGGTATATTGGTCGGGTGGGTGGGTGCTGCTATTATTATTATTATTATTATTATTATTATTATTATTATTATTATTATTATTATTATTATTATTATTATTATTATTATTATTATTATTATTATTATTATTTATCTTTCTATGACTATACTAAGCAGAAACATGTCGTGTAAATGTGTTTGCAGTGAAGAGCAAATTGTTGTTTTAACGAAGTGAAGCGAAAAGTGGTATTTCGCTCCTATCATAAAGAAAGCCTATCACTTGTACTTTGGCTGTAAAGTGGGAGATGTGGACAAGAACTGAGCACCACATATATGTTGTAATACTTGTTCTACAAATTTGCGGGACTGGCTACACGGAAAAAGGCCATGCGTGCCATTTGCAGTTCCAATGATATGGAGAGAACAGACAGATCATACTTCAAACTGCTATTTTTGCATAGTTCTTCCAATTAAAGGTATATCCAAAAAAGAAAAAAGTGGATTGCTACTTATTCAATTCAAATATTCCTTGAAATGTTCATCACTGAGCTACACTCTGAAGAACTAAAGGTTCCACAACTTCTCGTACCTTACTCCAGTATTTTACCCGATGAAGAACAAAAGGTGAACAATGTCAACCCACATTGTCAAATTCTGCTGCAGATTCATCGTCTTCCAACGATTCTAACCTCACAAAACCAAAATATCATTATCTATTCACCATATGATACTCAACCTGAATTAAATTACCTGGTGTTTTCAAAAAGTGGCGCAGAACTGCTGGCATCCAAACTCAAGAAGTGGGGAGCTTATTCTGAAGATCTAAAAGTGTTCGTGTTTTGAACAGGTCAGAATCTCCAAACAGTATTTTCAGTGGAAAGTGACATATTACGTTGTAACTATGTAGGCCTAACTGGTCTTATGAGTAAACTTAACATAGACGATAATCTCAATGAATGGCGGCTATTCATAGACGCATCAAAACATTCTTCAAATATATTCTGCGTAAACTTCCAGAAATTGCTGAAACTAAAATCAGGTAAGAATCCTTATTGGCACTCAAATTCGCTAACTCCTCAATGATCCTGAATTTCATGCAGTGTTAGAAAATGAGGAGAGAATTGAATGAGATTCTTTCCGAAAAGTGGTGACGAATGTTTTGGAAAACGAGCGGTCTCAGAACTATAAGAAAGTAGAGTTGCACCTAATACCTTCTACCGAGCAATAGGGTGTAATGTATCACTAAAAATACATATGTTCCACTCCCACATAGATTTCCTCCCAGAAAATTGCGGAGCAGTCATTGATGAACATGGGAAACATTTCTACTAAGTTATATATATGATGGAGAAACGATATCAGGGCTACTGGAGCAACTCTGCTCTTGCCGATTGTTGTTGGACGGAAAATTCCCAATTTTACCCTAATTTCCCCTTTTCTCGTACAACACACACACACATATTATCATGATATCATTTGAAAGCCTGTTTTATTCTGAAGAGAATGACGTATAAGTCATGATACTCAAATAAATAATAGGGCCGCGGTGGCTCAGTGGTGGAGCGTTCACCTCTGGTGCTTGGGGTCCCGGGTTCGATCCCAGTCCCCGCCAAGTGAACTTTGTGGTGGACAAACACCGTGTGCGTGAGTTTCCTCGGGTTTCTCCCGTTTCCTCTCACTTTCTTCATTCTACCATTTTTTCACTACTCATCATCACCGTCTCCTTTAGCCTTACCGCCATAACCGTTGGACGTAAAACTCAGATTTCATTTCATTTCAAATAAATAATACTGTTCGGACTAATTTGATTTTTATAGTTATCTCACTTTCTTTCTATATGAAATTTGGTATTGTCTAGCAGAACTGAGAAATATTTTTTCCGTCACAACTATTGTAGGTATTACAATGAAACTTGGCACATACATTATTTATAAACTACAGTAGTTTTAAAGGTATATTATATTTGGCTGCCTTTAGTTGGGGCCGTACCAGGGGGTGCTACATTTGAACAAAGGGACTTTTGGACGGGAAATTCCCAATTTTACCTTGAATTTCCTTCTTCTTATACATCATGTACACATGCGCATAGTACCATTTGCAAGCTTGGTTTATTCTGAAGTGAATGACATATGAACCAAGATAATCGGATGAACAGAATTGAAGCAATAGCTACTTAAGTGAAAGACCAAATAGGCTTGTTGGCTATCCAATAATTACAACAAACATTAATCTTTTCGGGTTCGATTCCCAGTGAGAGGGCATTAAAATTCAAACGTGTTACGTCACGTCTCATATAACCTAAGTACTGCAATGGGATACTAAACTCCAAAAAACAACATCAGTAAACATTCATTTTGAAACATAATTGCGAATTTATAAAAGTAACACACATTAAAATTAAAATACCCTTTTCCGCTCTTTCATAAATTCTCCTTCCTCTTCTTCTTTGTAATACTGTGGGACGATGATTGAAGAATACATCTAAAGTAAAATGATAGTTCGGTGACTTATCCATTGGCAGATTTGTCCATTGGCAGATTTGGTAATTGGCGGATTTGTCAATTGGCAGATTTGTCCATTTTCACAATTGGCGCATTTGGTAATTGGCGGATTTGGTAATTGGCGTATTTGTCAATTGGCAGATTTGTCCATTTTCACAATTGGCGCATTTGGTCATTTTCGCGTTTGGCGCATTTGGTAATTGGCAGATTTGGTAATTGGCAGATATGGTAGTTGGCAGATTTGGTAATTGGCAGATTTGGTAATTGGCAGATTTGGTAATTGGCAGATTTGTCAATTGGCTGATTTGTCCATTTTCGCAATTGGCGCATTTGGTCATTTTTGCGTTTGGCGCATTTGGTAATTGGCAGATTTGGTAATTGGCAGATTTGTCCATTTTCACAATTGGCGCATTTGGTCATTTTCGCGTTTGGCGCATTTGGTAATTGCCAGATTTGTCCATTGACGGATTTGTCAATTGGCAGATTTGTCCATTTTCACGATTGGCGCATTTGGTCATTGGCAGATTTGTCCTAGGCCCACCGTTACTTCACACGATAACTTTTGAATGAAGAACTCTAATAGAGTCGCGCAGCTGGAAAATAAGCTCTAATCAAACGAATAAATTAACGTAATTGCACTTTCTCTTCTAACGCAATTTTAGTAATATTACCTCCTGTTATACAGTATTCTTTTTTCTGTAGTACTATGCGACTAAAGATCCAGGTTATATACCTAAGAAATACAGGGGTACACACACACACACACAAAAAAAAAAAACTAAAAACACTTCATACAAGACACGTAAGTTTGGCCTTCCACTGTACAACGCGTGATGCGGTTGTCGATCGTTTTTTTGTTTTCAATGTGTCACGTGGATCTTCCTCTTCCGTCAGCAGTAACCCGTTCACTTGTGAGTGTCGTAGTGTCAAAGTGGTGCGATAAAATGGGCGACCTGACAGACTTCCAAAGAGGCACGACCGTTGGTGCCCGTCTCGTTGGAGCTTCAGTGGCAACAATGGCGAACATTGTGGGGATATCGAAAGACACTGTGTCCAATGTCACGAGGGCATACACAATTCATGGGCAAACGACGTCTGCAAAGCACAACAGTGGTCGAAAGACTATCCTGTCAGATAGGGACCGGAGGGCATTAAAACGGATTGTAGCACCTAAAAAGAAGACCACTGCAACGAAAATTACGTCTGAACTCAATTCCGGCCTGCAGAACACAGTTTCATTGAAGACAGTGCGACGGGAACTTCATAAAATGAAAATTCATGACAGGGCCGCTATCGCCAAACTCCTGGTCACAGCAGTAAATGCGAAGAGGCGTATCCAGTAGTGCAAGGACCACAAGGCGTGGACTCATGAGCAGTGGAAACACGTAATGTGGTCCGATGAATCGACTTTCACCTTGTTTTCAACAACCGGTCGTGTTTACGTATGGAGAATACCGTCGCAGGCCTATGATACAGATTGTCTGCTCAAAACTATAAAGCATGTTTCTGTTACAGTATGGGCAGTGATATCGTGGTTTTCCGCAGGTCCCATCATAGCCCAGCATGGAATGATGAATGCTAAGACGTATGAGGCCATTTTAGGGGACCAGGTTCTACCCATGGCCCAAATATTGTTCTCTGATGGTGATGGCATCTACAAAGATGATTTGACACCCTGTCACGCTGCAGAAACGGTGCAATCATGGTTTGAGGAGCATGACCAGGAGCTATCACACCTCCCCTGGGTCCCACAATCACCAGATCTGAACATCATTGAGCCATTGGGGTCTGAGTTAGAATGGCGTGTTCGGTCTCATTACCCTCCCCCAGTATCCCTTAAGGAACTGGAACATGTTTTGGAGGAACAATTTTACAAAATTCCACACACCACGATTCAGGAGTTGTATACGTCCATTCCACGTCGGATCCAAGTTGTTTTAGACGCAAAACGAGGCCCCACACCATACTAGGTATGATTTTCACACTTTTGCAAACGTATTAGATTTTTTTGTTCTTGCCCTGTATATAGATAATGATTCGATTTGTTCCAACAATATGAAAAGTTACCTCAAAATTGAGCTCTTTGATCTCAAATGAATTCTGATTAACGAAAGGTTACTAAATCCTTCCTCACCTGAAAAAAAAAAAGAAAAAAAAAACAGTCAGGTAACGAAAATTCTGAATGCAATGCAAAGTTCAGAAAACAAATTTTAACTTAAATTTATAGATTTTCTTGAGAAAAAGATATGAAGGCTCATTATTTTGTGTTATCTTGATCAGATCCAGAAAAGTAGATGCACATACTAACTATATACTTGTTTCTTTTGGGCAAGATCGTCACTCAAATCATCAGAAGATATTGCATAATTTCTTGATTGTATCACTGTCATCCAAAGTGTTCATTCTAAGAATTTCTTCAAAAATTGCACAAATATTTCTCATTTCTTTAAACCGCGAATCTTTCTAAGATTCGATCTTGTGTACGATTACACCAGAAACCAATATTACAAACTGTTCTTTTCCAGTTTCTTGTTAAATGTTTCTGATGCTGCACCGCTACCACAATCAAACTCATCAAAGAAAACCTAGCTTTCTTTAACCCTAACATTTTTTAGAAAACTACCTCAATGCCAATGTTAGAAGCTTTATTTTGTTTATTTATTTATTAGATTTCCTTAATTTATTCTTTGAATTCTTTCAGTTTTACGTTCCACGCTTATGCTTTATGCTAAAGGAAACGGTGATGATGAATAAAATGGAGGAATAAAGAAAGCTATAGGAAAAGGAAGAACCACGAGAAAACTCACACATACTATGTAGGTCCACCAGAAAGTCCGCTTAGCACGAGCAGGTATCGAACCAAGGATCCCGCGCATCAAAGTTGAACGCTCTATCACTTTGAATTTGTTTTTATTGCAAAACTTAAATTAAGTACAAAATAAAACTAGAACAAGGAAGTAGGAGAATGATAACTTGTTGAAGGACAGGAAGAAAATACTCACACAGGAGACATCATGTATCATCCATTGATATATTTGGCTTGGGTTTGGGCCACAACTTCTAGTACGTTTCTCAAATACCAACTTGATTAGTTAATCTTTTGTAGCAGCCAAATTTAAGTTTCACTGAATTATCATTAAATTAACCCTAGTCTAGAAGTGTTACCACGTCCACTGAGCCACCGCTGCCCCTCCTTAAGTATTTAGACAACATACCTTTTACATCATTATCTATAGAACCTTAAGAGCTTTAACGTTGTTCATTTTAATATCATAGAAGTTATTTTTTGACTGCAGAATTCAACTTCTGACATCTTTATGATCTAAAATTCCCCTCCAAATATTCAGAAAAGTCATTGCTTCAAACTTGGAAAAATAATAATCAATCAGCCTGTTCCCTCCCATCATAAGACAAACTGCATTGTCTTCTTGTATTAAGCAAAGCTCTCATTACTTCTGATAATTTTTCTGCTCTATGCTCCCCTGTCTCGATTTGTGCACCCTCCATCTTGTTTCAGAAATGCTACGAAGGGATTGCTTACCAGTGTATTCTGACAATCTCTGTGAGCTTGAAAATAGCCAACTAACAATACAAAAGTCTCGTATTAGCAATGGACTAAAATTTATTCTTGTTACCAAAGAGCTTGAGTTTTACGTCCCACGCTTATGCCGGCTAGGCTAAAGGAGACGGTAATAATGAGATATGAATGGAATGGTGAAATGAAGAAAGTAGGAGGAAACTGGAGAACCCCGAGGAAACCCACGCGCACGGTGCTTGTCAACCACAAAGTTCACTTGGCGCGGGCTGGGATCGAACTAGTGACCCCATGCACCAGAGGTGAAAACTCTACCACTGATCCACCATGGCCCTTTATTACCAAAGAGTGTTTAAAACATTGTTAAACCCATGTATTTAAATCTATTTTTTAAATGTAATTACTAGAAAAGTTATAAAAAATTAAAAGAAGATATATATTTTTTTTAATTATGCCTCCCTCCCAAAAGTCTGGGCGCAAACACATTTACCAGGATTTCTACCCCACCCCCCACCCTCTTGTAGTGTTCCTAATGATATGCTCGGATTCAACGTTGGCTACACATTCAAACACACACAAACTTTATATCATAATTTGGAAACTCACTTGACGAGCTTCTAAGCACACAAATGATCACCTCGAGTGCTCGTACTCAATTAACTGAGGTACTCTAAGACCTTTAAATCAACTCAATGGCTTCGTTCAAAAAGTGGTGGATTAGTCATAATGTTTTGGCTGGTCAATGTACAGTTGTTATACAATATACCTGTAACACTAAAACAGCGTTTGAGAGTTAAAACTCGGGTGAGCTAGTATTGCCCACGACACTCAAGAAATTTTACATCTCATCTCAAAGATCAGACGAGAATTGTCATGTTTAGTCGAGAATTTGTAAATATTCATTTCGTCTCGTATTCGAGAAGAGAAATATCTCGTTTCATGCACAACATGATTTACAGTTCCAAGTTCTAAATATGGGAAACGTAAAACAGAATATGTATTTAAAAAGTCTTTCGACTTTAAGATTTATCCTATCATTTCGTTATTGCTGTCAATTCTGGTTAACGTCTGCTAGATATGATATTCTCATGAATACGCTAATTGCCCTGCAGTTTTCCAATTTCAGTCTTCTGCAATTGTAGAGCGAAGTTTTACTCCTTTCCACAAATTTTTGAAATATTTTAGTGGAGCAAGTTACATATACAATTACAACTGAATTGAAATCATCTCAAAGTTGATATTTGCCTTCATTTTGCATCAATGTAATAAGGAGTTTCACTGAATTATTCATAAACGTTGGATTTAGTTTACGACGGAAAACGCTATGTGCATATCTTGTGCAGATAGTGAAGAAAAGGTGTCGCAAATAGATCAATAATATATATATATATATATATATATATATATATATATATATATATATATATATATATATATATATATAACTGTAAAAGGGCTGTCTTGTTATACCTATCTTGAAAAGAGATACGATTTTAGCATGAAATACATCGTTACATTGCATTCGGCATGAATATATCCCATCTTGTCACAAAGCTCTGTCCGATAAAATACTTTCTTTTTTACTTTGTCATCTTCCATTTCTCTCATACCTTCTCTTTCTCTCTCTTTTTCTTTTCTTCTTTTTATCACTGTCTATGCAGCACATGAAAGCTAGAAAAGAGATCCCATTCTTCTCCACCGAACCCTGTCGTCTCAACTGAAGTACGTCCATAGACCGATTGAAGCCTATCAAATCGTGCTTGCTTCACTAGCGCCACGTAGGAAGCGAATCGTGAACTAGATAGCACCATGGCAAAGAAGAAATAGAAGAAATGCAAGAGAGAAAAATGTTTTTTCTCTATCTCTTTCTCTTCTTCTTTATCTCCTTTTTCATTTCGTTTCGTTTCGTTTCGTCGTTCTTTCATGGAAAAGCTGTTTCAATCGCAACAAACGAAGCTTCTTCATCAATTCAATGTTGCCAGTTACCCTTAGATTTTACGTCACATAGAAGTGTATTGCCTATCTTATATCTCTTCACTTACCTTTTCTTTTCTTTTCCTTTTAAAAGTTTCATAGCAATCAGTTGAGTGCCGTCAAGTAAGAATTTTACCTCAACTTTGTAGAAAGAAGAATTTCCATTTGTGTGTTTTATTAATATTATTTTTTTACCAGAATGTAAAAGAATGTTCTACATTTCTACTAGAAGTCTGCGCAGATCAAACTATCGCATCTGGTACAGCATTCACAGTATCCGCGACCACAGATGAGATAACATATATATATATATATATATATATATATATATATGCAGAGAGAGAGAGACCCCTATATATATATATATATATATATATATATATATATATATCTTCAAGGTCCTCACTGCTGGTACTAAACGGGTGCATCTCGTTTGCGCACAGTTTTCTCCCAAAGATCTACGATAATCTGTAGTTGATTGACAGCTGATCGAAAAGTATAAAATCGTGGTTTTGCGCACAGTTTTTAAATCTGACGTTGCCAAATCTCAATATAATCATGCTACAACGACTCACCAAAGGTAGTCGTCAACCTGGTTCGGCTAATGATATAAGTAAATCTTGAGTGGTAGTAATTGTTTACACATAAAAATATCTTCAATAATTATATACACTATTATTCTCACCTTTTCTATCGAAATTACAAGTCGATGATCGGTATTAAATGGTTTATTAGTTGATACTCTTTTAACGTATTTTCACTCAAACTGTCTTGCAAACATACATGTTGATTAGGTAACTATAAACAACTACATAGCAACGAATTATACAATAATGCCTATTTCTTACATATATTAAAAACATTCTTCTTTTGTTATTTTTTTAAATTAGCATTATATCAAGTATAGTGCTTGTATAGAAGCACTTTCTGCCCAAGATACAGATAATTATTAAACGATACAAAGTATCTCGTTGTATAAAAATGTCGCCCGACGATGGGACTGAATATAAAAGTTACAAGCGAGCTTGGCTTTTATATTTAAGAACCACTGGTCCGTTTACAATAATGATGTTACATTACTTATGTCCTTTACATTTTGATCGCCCCTCATATATATCTTCATTAAGCTTCATATATATAAATACATTTATAATAAATCTTTTATTCCATTCTCATTTATCTTTTATTACAAAAAAACGTCGTCGCTTAATAATATAATTAATGAAGGGTGCGAAGTCAAAATCGTAAGAGGCAAATTACTTTTTAAAAACATAAGTCACAATGATTAGCAGTTTCAATCATTATTAAAACGGTGATGTTAAGAAAATAATATTTGATCTCTCCAGGGCGCATTATATAATAACAACATTAGCTGATGTTTCAAAATATACATTGTATCCGTAAGGCATCAGAATATAGAAGAATCTTATTCGGGTAATATATAAAGTAGCGCATAAAGACAGTCGTCGAATAAATAGCTTAATAGAATGAACCTTATTCTTAACATAATCTTTGACAACAAATTCTCAACACAAATACCTATAATATAAATAACCTTTGCCTTTAATCAATTATAAATCGAATTATAATTCTTCACATTAACAAGAGAGAATTAAAATCATTTGAAAATTATCATTGGTTAATGAGAATTAAAGAAAATTAAATTAAGTAAAAATCAAAAATTAAACGTAACCTATGTTCGGACGAACAAAAGGAAGAAAATAAATCTATTTTTACACAAACATATTCATAAGAATCAGTAGCTGATATGGGTTTAACTCTTACTTCATCAACTGCAGTCAGTTTACATTCGTACTTGCATATGATTCTAATAAAGTACATTGTACTGCACAATCGTTATTATGCTCCACATTATTTTGTACATGAATTGCGTCATGACTTTGATTTTGATATGAAGTGCCATCTTTTGCACTACGGTTATGTCTATCCATAGGATTTATAGCATTCCTAGAATTTCGCCATGAATTTTGACTGTTTTTGAGTCTACTTCGATTAAGGAATCTGACATAATTATTGTCACGATTGATTAGGTTAGGTTGATTCCCAACATATCTTTGCCTATTTTGCTCGTTCTGATTGCTTAAATTCACTCGATTTAGGTTGTGTTCGGTATTGTTCACATTACGGATATTTAGATTACGAACAGGTACAAGGTGATCTGAATTGTTTTTAATTTTACCTACTCCCGCTTGATGATTCTGAGCGTGGTATTGAGTTTCATAACATTGTACAATCATTAATAAGTGATTAAAACTCATACACTGGGTAGAAAACAGAATCTGTTGTAGTTTAAACGGTAGTAAATTTCGAATTGATGCAATTATTCTAGGTTCCGATTGCAGTGGATTGACGACTTTTAATTCGTTATATGTATTTACAACAAAGTCAACAACAGATTTGTGCAAACGAGGATTGAAAGGTTGATTTCTAATCGTGGCATCTCTGTTTGCAAGCAAAAAGTCATTTTCGTAATTTGCAATCAGCGCAGCTTTAAATTCCTCATATGTATTGACGTGATCTCGTACTGCTTTAAACCATAAAGAACATGGTGGGAGTAATAAATGAGGGATTAGTTTCATATATTGCGATTTATCTATACACATTATATTGCACTCATCCTGAAATTTTTCTAGGAAAGAAGTAGCATTTTCGTTACATTTACCACTGAACTTACTCATAGCACGTATTTCACTCATCTTTACACTTAACTTTACCTTTCTTTCACCTTTCCGTGTTCGTGTTGAGTGACAATTCCTACCTACTGCATGATGTGTAGTTCCACCATCTCTTTTACGCCCATCTGTATTCCTTGGATGAATTTCTTCCAAAATAATGTCCTCATCGGATGGGTTACTTGAAGATGAGATAATGTGAGGTCCACATTGATCTGCTACGGGGGAATGTGAGGTCATCTCCTGTGAACAAGGGAACTCCAAATGATCATTAACCATGTTGTTGTGGTATGCGTTGTCCTTAATCTGTAGCATCCTGATTTCCTCTTGTAATGCAAATATCAACTGAGTATTCGCACGTATTTTGGTAGAATTATCCGTGACCTGAATCTTTTGTTGCCGTACAGAAGATTCTATTACTTCCAAATCCTTTTTTACACCATTGACCTCTTGAATAACATGGTTGTAATTATCCTGGCAATCTTCAGATACCCTTCTAAGCTTTTCATCGAACTGTGAGGTGATGTCACTCATCGCCTGGATAATAGATTGTTTCGTCTCTTCGGATGTCTGCTCCAATCGTTTACTTAATTCCTGATACTGTTTGCCGGATTCCTCGGATTTTCGCTCCATCGTCTGTTTTAATTCCTCATACTGTTTGCTGGATTCTTCGGATTTCCGCTCCATCGTCTGTTTTAGTTCATTGGACATCTGAGCCAGATTTTGTTCTTGTCGCTGTAGAGCCATTAAGATTTTGTCTTCAAAGGTCAACACTTCAGGTACAACAGGAGCTGTACTTTGTTCTTCGTTACCACTGTCACCAGTTTCTTTCTCCATTACCTCACCGATCATCATTTTTCTTGTGATTATTTTACCACTTCTAAGTATAGTAAAGTTCGTAGTCATGAACCTTATTACTGAAGTAAATTCCCCCTTACTTTGTACTTCAGGATATGAATTTACAAAGTTCCCGGGTGAGGTAAACCAAAAATTTTACAACGACTCACCAAAGGTAGTCGTCAACCTGGTTCGGCTAATGATATAAGTAAATCTTGAGTGGTAGTAATTGTTTACACATAAAAATATCTTCAATAATTATATACACTATTATTCTCACCTTTTCTATCGAAATTACAAGTCGATGATCGGTATTAAATGGTTTATTAGTTGATACTCTTTTAACGTATTTTCACTCAAACTGTCTTGCAAACATACATGTTGATTAGGTAACTATAAACAACTACATAGCAACGAATTATACAATAATGCCTATTTCTTACATATATTAAAAACATTCTTCTTTTGTTATTTTTTTTAATTAGCATTATATCAAGTATAGTGCTTGTATAGAAGCACTTTCTGCCCAAGATACAGATAATTATTAAACGATACAAAGTATCTCGTTGTAATGCTTAAGCGAATCATGCAGTTGCGCACAGTTTCAATACTTTAGAGAATAAGGGTAAATATGAAAGATACGAAAGAAATATTCAATTCTGCTGTTCAATGTTTATTATATTCAATTCTGCTGTATGGTACATTTTTTTTACAACTTTAGTCCTTGAAATTTGTGTCCTACAACTTTAAGATATTTCATTCTCGAAACTTCGCTGTGTGTGGAGTTTTGAAAGTACCTGTATAATTTAATGATTTGTTCCCTCCTTTGAATTTCTTCTTTCCTTTGTGGTTTCGAATCACCTTTCCGTACCGAAGCGATCTTCAAACGTGTTTCATGCTGTATTTCAAGTAACACTGATACTACCGTATGGACATCAGGTGCACTAGAATAGAACTGGCTGTTGTAGTGACGGTGGAAAGATTCTGGTCCATTTGTTGTCCTAGGTGCTGGAGATGGTTCACAAGCCCACATCACTGGAGGGTACCTGAAAAGAAAAGGTAATCATGAATACCATATCCTATCACCGTTTAATTTTTTTATTTTGAAATAATGTTTTGATTTCCAGAACTGCTATAAAGTAGAAACTAATTTTCGGATCTCATTTCATATAATACTTTACTATTTCTGTGCGCTATTTCTATATTCATGCCTTTAATTTCTCAAACGAGAATGCTTCTAGCCTATATACTAGACAGTTTTTAATTACTTTGGCTGGAGACCCTCTACCTCTTTAATTTTGATACTTATCATTCTTTAATAGTTAAAACTAAGTTAAGTGTTTTTTTCCAGATCGGGACGGTGTAAGCCACAGGGTAGTTATTGCCCCCAAAATTCATTATATCTTTTACATTTATCAAACCAGAATATTACCTGCAATTATCTTCGATGTAGTTGTTCAGCACATAGTCTGAAAATCTAAATCCTTTGGTTTCAGGTGCCACCGAAATCAGATCAACAAAGGCATCTGGTACTTGCTCTAGAGATAAATACGGGAGTCCAAAAAATGTCTTTAGCCAAAAACGTAAAAAGCATAGAAATTAAATTGAGTTCAACATTGTTGACTTTTTTTTATGGATAGTTCACAACTTAAATTTCCTAGAGTAGTCTTGCCTAGAGTAGTAGCCACAAATTCATATTTAGAAGACATAATCTAATGTTGGCGGTAACCAATCAGGAACCACTTGCTGTCTCGCTATGTATTCTGTTAGATAAGTGAGTTAGTGTGTTTGAAGAAGCCAAGAAAGTAAGGTAGTTGGAGTTACTTAGGTAATTTAATAAATTAGTTTATTTTATTTAATCAAATGAGTCCTGTCTTGTTTTGCAAAAAAAAAAACCTACAAAATATATTGTATATTAAGATCAAAGAATGAATTGGCAGCGTTGCATACCATTTTGTGCGCAAAAGCATTAAAATGATTATTTGTTTTGCTTCTTATCTGCATGGAATGATAAGCTGGAAGAAAGTGTGCGCAAAAGCATTGCACCCGTACTAAACCACCAGTGGAAGTAACTAAGTCTTTTCGGACGTGCGACTTTGATTATGAGGGGCACAATTTATAACAGGTTCGATTCTAGTGAGGAGCATGGGTGTATTTAACAGTTCTCAAAATTTCTGTATTCTGTATCTGTTGTAATAAATTAAGTAGAATATTGTAAAGTTTCATTAGAAGGCCATGGAGTCAAATGCCATCGTTGGGTCGAAATTATAAATAAACTCTTTTTAAAGACACTAAAGATTATCACTCGAAGAACGTAGTACTAATATTACAATCTTGAAAGACCTAATAGCGTGTGATCCTAATACAATAAAAATTATTAAAGATACTGTATTACAGTAAGAAAAACTACAGGGCAAATCAAAATGATGGACCCGGTTTCAAAAATTTATTCTCTGTAAAACCTAATAAACATATATTATTGTGAGACATGCGCTTCGAAATGTTAACTATCAAAGTTTAGTTTCCACGCAGTGTTTCCACTTTCTACCGCTAAGGGTCAGCAGTGAGTAGTTAGCGAAAATGGCGCTCATTAGAGAACAGAGATCTTTGTGTATGCTTAATTATCATGTGAACAAATCTATGATTAGTGTTACTGCATTTCCATAGCAAATATCATAGAGATCCACCTACGGGGGATGAGCATTCGTAAATGGTATGAACATTTAAGAGATTCATCGCAGCAGCTATTGTTGATATTGACTAGAACAGGTTAGGCCTACAGAAGGTTTGGCAAAAGATAGATTATTGGTTTGACGTATGCCGTGTTACGCGATGTTGTCACATAGAATATTTGTGATATGTTTGAGGAAACTTTAACAGTATACCTTCCTTAGTATATGTGTCACAGTAACATATATTAGATTTCACAGAATAAATCTCCGAAATCGAGTTCATCATTTTGACTTGCCCTTGACAAATCATTTTATAATAAGAATACAAGAATTCTTTCTGTTGTACAAGTTGCGTAGAAACTAGGGAATATTATGAATATTAAAACAAGCAGTACGTTAAAGTCACGGTTACCCATAAGAATGATAACAGATTGACTTCATTAACGAATTCGGCTGAGATAATTACTCAAGCTATCTTTTGAAACAAACAAAAATTTAAAAATTCGCTCTCGTCCAAGAGTTATTTTATGGGTCTGTCCGTCAGTGTTAACATTTAAAGTTATAAGACCCTTTTATCGTGATCCTAAATATAAACAAATAAATACATAGAAATACAAAAAAGTGGCTAACGAGCATGCTTTTTATTTTGTATGTGGTTCTGAGTTCTATTTCTGGTTGAAAAGCATTGAAATTTGAACGTATTACGGTTGTGCGGATTCGATCTTAAAGAGCAGAGCCATATGTCATACAGCCCCGATTCTTAAAAAAAAAAAAGAGGACACTAAATTTCAATAAACAGAAAATAGATATATATACAGCTTATTGTTCTGTATCAACTGAAATTTCAAAAAATAGTTTCTGACATAGTAATTGTAAAACTTTCTTGGAAATATTTTGAAATCTATATATCATATGATATCAATAAAATTCGAATTAATAGTAAATGCAAATCTCTTTCAATTGAGCGTCATCTTGGCTAATTGTAACTACAATCATGCAGTCAAAAATTACTAAATTTTTGAAAACAAAAAGCATTTACAGTCCTCTCAAATGTTGACGTTTGCAAAAAAACAAAAAAAAAATCGAGTTGATGATACTGTATTTGTCAAATCATTTCAAAACTCTATTATTATTATTATTATTATTATTATTATTATTATTATTATTATTATTATTATTATTATTATTATTATTATTATTATTATTATTATTATTATTATTACCGTGCCTTCACTGAAAAGACATGAACATGTCTGTTCAAAATTCGAAACAAAAATGAAGATAAATTGCTCGTTAGAAAATAGTAATAAGGCCCCTCAAACAAACTTACAATAAATTACCATTTCGTATTTACTATAAAGATTGCAAATTAAAGAAAGAGTAAGAGAAATCCAAATAAATAGTTTTGATTTGGTGGTTTATTTGTCCCCACCCCCCTAAATAGTCAAACTTGGAATTTAATTAACTACAAGAAGTTAATTACTAGTGCTTCGAAGAAAGAATATAAAATTACTGTCTATTCGCGAGTATCCGCTATATATATACAGTAGAGCGTCGATTATCCGAACATCGGTCAACCGAACGACCACTTAACCGAACAGTGTACTTGCTCGCATCTGTTACTCTCCCACCCTACCATCCATCATTCCCCTCACTCCCAAACCAAGTTTCCCACAGTAGTCGCCGCACTGAGCCACCGCTGGCGGAACATTGCTTCTAATGGGGCCTTCATAAGGCGCTGCTGACCGGCCAAGCCTCCAGTCGCTGTGTTTCAACAATCAGCACACTTCTTTTTATGAATAAGTTTACTGTACAGTACTTCTTTTTGGCAAATAAATATGTACAGTTCGATTATCCGAACAAACCAGTTTTCCGAACACCCATGTCCCCCAATTACTTCGGATAATCGACGCTCTACTGTAGATTTATATGTACACTTCAGTAGCAAGAAAGCTTTCGGCCAGTTGGCGTGTGCCTGGCTGTTGGCTTTCTACGCTTGCACTTGAAACGCATTCTTTCATAGAATCTGCCTTTTGTTGTACTTGCAAGCTATGCTTTAGATTTTTCGCAGAGCGTCATAGATTCACTGGACTTTCATTGGCTATTGACTTGACTTGTAAAACGCTTGCGTCAAGCTTTGAATGCAAAGTTGCCCCCATGTTACTTCGTTACTGGAATCCAGCTTGCGCCATACTTGCAATCAAGCTGGATGCAAGCTTGGCCGACTTGCAATTCAAGCTTACAGCAAGCGGGTTGCAAATTGTCTCTGCTACTAGAGTATACTCTATATCCACGGAAAGCTATATTGGTTAGGGTAACTGTACAAGTATCCATTATGTCAGGTTCCACTATGTTTAACTATTATTATTAAATATTTAATTTCTTATGTAGCTAAACTTTCTGAATGTCTGATATCCACAAAATAGTTTCTTCACATTCAATGTTTTATCTAAGTTACTAGATTCGAAACCCTGTGTTTGGTAATTTTTTGGATAATCTGTGTAATCCTAAAGTAGTATTACGAAATGTACAGCCAAATAATTTTATGCTATGATAGTAAATGTACAATTAGGAGAAAAAGTGATTAACAATCTTTATTATTATTATTATTATTATTATTATTATTATTATTATTATTATTATTATTATTATTATTATTATTAAGAACTGCTTTAAGACCTCCAAAACTATTGTCAAGAAAACGGATAAAAATTTGATATGCATTACCGGTGATAGACCTTGAGATTCAATTTTAATTCGCAATATTTTTTTCTTTCGAATATATACTACCACTGAATATAGTACATGTCCAAAGAAAATGACGGTTCGTTTTACTGTACTTTCTTTTTGTTGAATTCCACTAATATATAAGCGTATCTGTCCAAATTTTGTGGTTCATCTCATAAGGATGTACAGGGTGAGTCAAAAGTCCTTGGACACCTGCATAAGTTTGAAAATCGACGGGAAAAGTAAAAAGTGATAATGGGAACAGAGGTTTGATGAGGGGCCGCAACTTTTGGAGTATATGTCATTCATGGCCGACATCTTGAAATCCGCCATTTTGGATTCAAGTCAATTTTTTTAAAATGGGAAGGGGGTGTATGACACATCAAATAACACTAGCTTGAGCTCAGGAATTTAGTGGTGTAATTTGTTTTTTGTTTCTATCTTGTATAGTTTAGAAGTTATTAATGTTCAAAGGTGGGAAATTACCTTGATACTGAATGCTACAACACATACTCTACGTGTTGTTCATCCCTTGCAATGCACAACTGTAGTCGCCGTAACCACTCTGACTGCACACGGAGGAGAATGTCTCCTGAAATTTGGTCACAGGCTTGTTGGATGCGTTCTTCCAGGTGTCTCAAATCACGGATTGTCTCAGCATACACTATCTGCTTAAGATGTCCCCATAGATAAAAATCAAGGGGCGTTAAGTCAGGGGATCTGGGCGGCCATTCCACGGGACCACGGCGACCAATCCACTTCCCTAACAGTTGTTCATCCAACTATTCACGGACACCAAGTCCATAGTGTGGAGGGGCTCCATCGTGCTGAAAATAAAATGGGAAAATGCCGTCAGTGTTCAGTGTGGCAGGGAACACAAGGTCCTGCAGCAGCATCAGATACTGTGGTGCAATTAAGGTGTTGTAAATGAAAAATGGCCTAATGATGCGGGTGTTCCATATGCCACACCACACCATCACCTTCGCTGGACTATGTTCTCGACTCGGGTCAACCCAGTTCGGATTTGCGTCACACCAGTATCGATAATTATGTCGATTAACCTCCCCGTTCAAAGTGAAATACTCGTCGTCGCTGAACAGTATCCCCTTGGCAAACGAGGACAGTTCGTGTTGTTCAGTAGCCCACATGGAGAACTCTAACCGGCGATCAGGGTCATCCTCGTTCAGTTTATGTTGCATGTGCAGCTTGTAATGATGCCACTGATTGGAGTGCAATATCCGGACAACGGAGGATTGACTTATTGCACATGCTAGGGACACACGACGGGTACTTCATTTAGGACTTTTCACAAACGACGCAACAACCGCCGTTGCAGTTTCCTCATTGGTGGCAGTCTTTGGTCGCCCACTATGTGCCCTATCTTGAACAGAGCCCGTCTCCCGGAATTTGGTGATCAAGTGAGCCACCGTCATGTGCGATACCGGTTCTCTGTCTGGGTGCCGTCTGTTGTAGTCAGTTGCTATTGTTCGGTAGCTGCGTTCCCCTGATATAAGGATGATTTAGATCTTCTGTTCATGTGTCAGACCCATTTTAGATCACCTGGAACAAAAAGAGACTTTGTCAGTATCAAGGTAATTTCCCACCTTTGAACATTAATAACTTCTAAACTGTACAAGATAGAAAAAAATAAATCACATCATTAAATTCCTGAGCTCAAGCTAGTGTTATTTAATGTGTCATAGACCCCCTTCCCATTTAAAAAGTTGAATTGAATCCAAAATGGCAGATTTCAAGATGTCGGCCATGAATGGCATACACTCCAAAAGTTGCGGCCCTTCATCAAACCTCTGTTCCCATTATCACTTCTTACTTTTCCCTTCGATTTTTAAACTTATGCAGGTGTCCAAGGACTTTTGACTCACCCTGTATTTATCATGATGAACAACAAGACAAATGGAGGATCTCCCAGAAAAAGAGGATTCTACACGAATAATATCCTAATCTTATACTTTCTGTAAATTTTAGAATATTCTAGATCATAAAATTACTAAGTGTGTTTTACAATCTATACGTAATCTTTATCGCTCTCACTCATAGAAGAATGAATACTTTTCTTGCCTATGATATGGGAGACTAGGGTTCGATTTCCGACAGTTTAATACCGTATATCGGTTTATTTCTTTAAAAAATCGAACTCCAAACAAAACAAACAGTTCCTGTAGTTCTACCTCTTGACTATAGTGTATCACAAAATGAGACCATCTTTATAACTTAAACGTCATGAGAAACGTAGAGTCACAGGCCTGCAAATGTTCTCAACAATTGAAATTTCTCTCTTTTTGCAAATATTGGTAAAATCGTTTAGCTTTCTTTAGAGGCTGTGTTTCTTGAGTATTTCTTGAGTAGTCTGTGGAAATGTTTTCTTATAGCTTCGTGCAATTTCTTACTTTCTTTAATGTGTCAGACAACAAGATTTTGTGTCCGTGTCTCAATAGAAAATTGAAACAACACGAGAAACTATATTAGCTATTTACCTTTAATAATTTTGTCATGCAATCCTTATATATATACAGTATATTGTTTTCCTTGAATATTGTTCGTTTATCTCCGTTACTGCAGTTACAGTTAGCAGCATTGGATTACGTAAGTCAATCATTTTTTTTTAAAAAAATAGAAATGTTGAGCAGGTTAATGAATCTCGTTTCTTGTTTTTTTAACGTATATTTATTTTAAACTAACTGAAATGTCTGGTGACATTTATTTAAAACAAATAAAAGTGTCACGTACATCCCGTCAATAAGTTTGGTTTGTATGGCGTTATTTTTCCTCAACTAACATTGTCAAGAAGTCTTAATAATTTAATCTTATTTCATTGAAAATAATTAATATTGGAAACATTCTGTATGTTAATTCTTAATTCTTGAAGATTATAAATATTTTTTTCGTGTTTGTAATCAGTTTTGTAAAAGAATCTGGGAATGTAGCTAATGTTGTAACTTTTGTCTGAGATGATTTCTGTTAATGTAAGCGTTTTGTATGTGTTGATGTTAACACACACACACACAAACACACACACATACACACACACACACACACACATTTCATCGGACAGCATGATGTAAGATATATTGAATTCTGAATAGTCTGTCTGGATCATATTATGCCCAATCTTAAAGAAGTATTGGCTAACTAAGATTCCTTCATGAAAAAGAACTCGAATAATCACGTGTATGATTTCAACCGGAATTTTGGAAACCACAAGGTGTAGTATAAGCACTTTTGTCGTATGAATACTTCAGTTTATTTCGTTATAGACACAGAGAAACAGAGGCAGAGATAGAGACAAAGAAACAGAGTCAGAGAAAGAGGTAGGTGAATTGGGGGGTGAAATGTCGAAGTCTCAGAGAAACATTAAGTAGATTCACAAGTTTTCCAGGTAAACTCAGCGTGTGCATTAAAGTAGTTTTACGCTTCTTTTGGACTTACTGAGTTTGGACAAATATCATTATTTACGTAAGATATGGACCCGTTAACCTTTCCTTGTAAACGAGACAGATGTCGTGATTGGGAATTGAATGAGTAGCGACCCCATCTCTAGTAGAAGTTTACGCTAACTTGAACTTCGATTTTAATAATTTAATAAATAGACTAACTTAAATGTTATTGGTTCTTTTCTACATATGTTTCATTATTAATTAATATCGGGCTCCCGAAGAGAACATCAAATAAATTTATTCACCGTGTCTATAGCGACAACTCCCAGTCACGGCCTCTCTTCAGTTTTATTTAAAAGTAGTAAAGACTGAGGAAAAGAAATATGAAAATTGAGAAGGTGGTAGAAGAAAAGGAGAAGAAGAAGAGGAAGAAAGAAAGGAGAAACTAGAAATGAAGAAATACTGGATAATTATGGAAATATAGTGAAAAGGTTTAAATAAGTATTTAAAAGTGATTCATACCCGAAATTTTATTGTTCGAGGATAAATTCTGAGTTGTTTCTGATGAGACACATGTTCCTTCATACTACTCTGACCTGGATCCAGGTAACTGCACAAGTGGGAGTTACCCTGACCCAGCCCAGATGATGAGAAGTATTAATTTAATCGTTTGTCTGTTATTTCCAAATGTTAAACAACCTTTATCTAGTAATTGAATTTCCATAGTGGAGATCGAACACACGTTTGAGTTAGCCAGGGAAAGAAAAAAAATCAAAGTGGTATACATATTTTTCACAATTTGGAATTCCTGAAATTCCTAACAAGACTGTCGTTATTCCAACTCATTCTGTTATTTCGGCTTTCCTTCCAGAGCCGGTTTAGATTAATTCAGATTTAGTTATTATTCATGACCTCGGCCAGGAAACAATACACACATTTTATATTAATACACACATATTGTAAACACTATCGTCATAAATCAAGATTAAAGGCTACCAGTTAAAACTAAAGTTATTACTCATCCACACACACACACAAGCATTCATACAGGACAATGTATTGATATAGGTAAATTAGCTTTGAAGAAAACTATCAGCTAACTACAGTTTGTCAACATTTATTACATCTATTAAAATAAGCACAGAAAATGTTAATAACATGCAAATAAGTATATATATAAATATATCATTACACATGGAATCTTGGATTACATCAATATAAATTCGATATTAACAGGAAGACAAAACAAAAAACAAAAGAAAAAGAAATAATTTAATTTTTAATAAAATAAAGCGTAAATTTGAAAATCTAGTTACATCCTATTATATCCTATCTAGTTACATCCTATCATTTATCCTATCCTATCACCTAGTTACATCCTATCATTTATTTTCTCAGCTTGTATTGCACCGGTTTGTGTCATTGTTGGTTATGTTTGAGACAAATATGAAGGACATCTGTTGGTGTTATCTTGTTGATGTGCAATAACTGTCAGTGTTGCAAACTTCCCATGATTTCTGAAAATATACCGTTTTTTTAAAAAAAAATAAGTAGCTGGTTTCTTCTTCCTCTTCTTCTAGAAATTTAGCACGATGAGCATATATGTTATTTATTTAGATGTTGTATTTCAAGCTTTCCAACCATATATGATTCATGGCTTTGTGATAATTAGATTGGTGGCTAGAAGAATAAACGTAAAGGGTGATGATTTCCATAAATTCCTTGCCGTCGTCTGAAGATGGCAGACATTTTTCAAAATTGCGGGAAAAGCTACAGTGAAGTTTTAGGGAACTTTTAGTATGTTATTCCTGATACATTCCTCTACTTCCATATCTATTTTTAGCTTGTTACTAATTTGTTCCTTTCTCAACCTTATCTTTACTGGACTAAATCCCATGCAATTCATTTCAATAACACGTGCTAAACAAGATTTCACTGCCATCTGCAGGTACATTTCTGAAATTAAACTACCTACGTAGCTACTGTTCTGTAGTTCGACCAATCCACCATGATGTTCGACTAAGCTACTCATTTCTCGATTCTGTCTGACCAGTTTGCTTCGTGACCTGTTTGACTCCCAAAGACCAGAACATAGAGAACGAAACCTTCCTGATTGCAAGTATTAATTGCATGGAAACTATTAGTTTGCAACATCTTGAAGAGCAACTCAAAAAGTTTTCTAACTCTCAGAATGTCCAGTCGATACTCTATCTCTCGCCATGTGTTATGTAGTATGTCCGATGAGATCGAGTTGATAGCTTCTTCAATTTTGTGACGAAGAGCAGGAATATCACGTACAGGTGTGGCATAGACTCTGTCTTTGTTATAGACCCATAGGAAGAAATCCATAGGGTTTATGTCGGGAGACCGCGGTAGCCAAGGAGTGGATACATTACGATTCCATGCCAGAAGAGCCCGGATAAAAACGTAAGGACAAAAAGGCTTGAATCAAAACGGCCCCGCGTCAAAAGGGCCCCGATCAAAACTGCCCCGCAACTAAAGGGTGCGTGTCAAAATGGTCCCACAGCCAGAAAGCCTGAAATTAAAACAGGAGTGGAAATCAAAGATGCACGAGGGGATAGTGTCCCCTTACTAAGTAA
This sequence comes from Thermobia domestica, assembly GCF_964235325.1. NCBI lineage: Eukaryota > Metazoa > Arthropoda > Insecta > Zygentoma > Lepismatidae > Thermobia > Thermobia domestica. Next base: position 194,694,177 of record NC_137462.1, read on the forward strand.
AAGTGTTTGTCCAACATAAGGATGAATATCAGTGGTTATTAGAAAGAAAAAGGAAACTTGAATGGTGATTTTAATTTTTGGTTTCTGCTTGTTCTGCAACAATTGCTATCGCTTAACGCGGTTCTCGATTAAAGTTTGCTTTCATTCGTGCCTCTCTGCGTTTGCATTCTCGAGACATAGTCTAATCAGACTATATCTATTAATGACTGTTCCCTTAATACTAAAATTCCATTTCTGCCCCTGAATCAAAGTATAAAAACACATATTATATGAATAATAATCTCTTGAATACGTTTCTTTAATTTTGCTGTAATAACATACATGTGGATCTTCATACAGGGTTAGTCAAAAATATTGGGACAGAACAGTAATAACGACACGTGTGGACGGAGGAAAATCAAATGTTGTAATTGGTATTATTGCAAAAACTGCATTGATTTGGATGAAAGCCATCTTGAATTTCGCTATATTGCAGATCGCACATTTTGTAATGGAAAAGACTATGATTTTACACTTCAATTTAGGCTTTATATTCCCACAAATGAGAATGTGAACTCATTTTTGACACATAGCTATCTGTTTATGAGGCAGGGTGTTTGACATATGTATCTAATAGAATAAAGTATCATGACAGGGCAGTAACTAACAAAGAGAAAAGTGAACAAAGGAAAAGTAAATGTTACCGGTTGGTATTGGTGTTAAAACTGCGTTACATGATCACGGCAGCCAACTTGAATTCCGCATATTATATACCATACAATATTTTCAAATAGAAAGGGGTATTTGTGTCACATTAATTTAGGCTAGAATCTTCCTACAAACGATAATCTGAAACTACTTTTGACCGACCGCTATTCATTTACGAGATAGTTTGTGCTAAGTTTGACATTTGTTTCTAGTAGAAGAAAGTATTTGGACAGGCAACATATAAAGAGGGCTTCATTGTCTTCTTAACGTTTCTGTTCGTTTGCTTGCGTTTGTAAAATATTGTGAAGTTAACACATATGTTAATAGTAAGTACAACATTTTGATAGTAGGTATATTTGTGATTAATTGTGAGTTTACGACTATAAAGCAATAGAATGCTTTTAATGTGCAGTTTTGAATATTCGGTAGAGCTCAACGACTTCGTTCAAATAACAATGTTTTATCTGGTCAGTGTATTATACCATGTAGAGTTAATACGGGAAGAACATAATGGTAGAATTGCTAGAAAGAAACCATGTGTTGTCCAAATTAAGAAATATAAGATACTTAAATTTTCTAGAGCTTTCGAAGATAAACCCAAAAACTGGTGGGAATGTGTGGTTTATCGACGAATTTAAGTTAAACCTGCATAAATATGATGGTAGAATAATAGTATTCGACAAGTAAGTACAGAGATAAATGTCAAGAACTTCCAGCCTACTGTAAAATACGGAGCAGGAAGTATAATGGTTTGGGTTATATATGCTCACCAGACGTTGGAGAGTTAGTGTGTATTGATGAGGTTCTGATAAAAGAAATATATCTTAACATTTTTAGGAGGACTTCTAATTTTATCAAGATATTGACCCAAAACAAAGTATATGTTGTAAAGAAATAATTGTTTTAAAACTGCCTAAAAGTTCCCGTAACCCCACCCCACAGTACCGGCTTTAACCCTAATGAGAAACTTTGGAACGAATTGCAACGTAAGGTCAATATGTACGAGTTACGGTGAAAGAAGGTTTAATAAAGCATTACGTACAGGATGGGGCAATATTTCCTCCACACTATACCAGGAAAATTGTAACAACGATGCCGAAATGCTTAAAGAAAGTTATAAATCGTTGTGTGTTTGCTATTAAATACTAACTGGATTAACTTGGAAGGACAAAATAACTTTAGAGGACATTTTATAGCAGTTTCTTTTAATAATATCTGAATATTTATGTAATCAACAATGTCCACATCCTCATTCAATGCAGTTTTTGCAACAACACACACTTACAACATTTACTTTTCCTCCGCTACATTATTGCAGAATTGTCCTGGTACTTTTGTCTGCTACACACAAATGTCAAACATAGCACACTTACCTCGTAAAAGAATGAAGATTGGTAAAAAATTAACCATATTCTCGTTTGTGGGAAAATTCAAGCCTAAATTGATGTGTCAAACATATTCTTTTCCATTTAAAAATATGGTGTAATATCTAACATGAAGAATCCAAGATGTCTGCCATTATGTCCACGCCCTCACTCAGTGCAGACTTCGCATCAACATACACCTGCAACCTTTTACTTTTCTGCGTCTACATGTCTCGTTGTCTGTTCAGATATTTTGGTCTATTAGGTACAAATGTCAAACGTAGCATCCTATCTCGCAAACGAATGAAGGTAGATTTTAAAAAATGAGTTCTTTTTCTCATCTGTGGGAAGATTCTAGCCTAAATTGATGTGTCAAACCTACCCCTTTCCATTCAAAAATATTGCGTAATATCAAATATTGCGGAATCCAAAGTATTTGTAATGACGTCCATACTCCATTCAATGCAGTTTTCGCATCAATACACATACAATATTTTACTTTTCCTTCGTCCACGCGTATTGTTATTGCTGGTCTGTCGTAATATTTTTACTAACCCTTTATTTTTTCCATATGCATGTTCTCTCCACATAAATAAATCAGTTACTGCCCACAGAATATTTTTCATCTAATAAGCATTTTTATACTTCTGAGTTTTTTCAGGCTATATATCAGGTTTCTTGACGTGGAGCCCTTTTGTCGCGGAGCCCTTTTGACCGGCGCCCTTCTGACCCGGAGTTCTTTTGACTCGGGCCCTTTGGACGCGGAGCCCTTTTGAATCAATCCCTTTTGTCGCGGAGCCGTTTTGACCAGGGCCTTTTTGACGCGGGACCCTTTTGATTCGGAAATGAAATGAAATGAAACGCGGGACCCTTTTGAGTTTTACGTCCCACGGTTATGCCGGTTAGGCTAAAGGAGACGGTGATGATGAGAGATGAATGAAATGGTGGAATGAAGAAAGTGAAAGGAAACGGGAGAAACCCGAGAAAACCCACGCACACGGTGTTTGTCCACCACAAAGTTCACTTGGCGGGAGCAGGGTTTGAACCCGAGACCCCAAACACCAGAGGTGAACGCTCTACCACTGAGCCACCGCGGCCCCCTCTTTTGATTCGGGTCTGGGGCTGTTTTGACTCGGGTCTTTCTGTCCTCGTCCTTTTGTCTGGATCCTTCTGACGTGACACCGTCCATTACGTCCAATCCATCGCTATGTAAACGTTCGGACTAAAGTCCTACGGACATCTAAACACCAGTGTAGTGGGGCACCATTTTGTTATCACGTTTGCTTTTGCAAAGGGAGTATCTGTATAAAAGCAAAGTGTTTAAGCATGTCCAGATAAACGGGACCAGTCATTGTGTGCTCCATGAAGAAAAATTCATGAACACTTGCAACAAATAACAAAAATTCATATGAACTTTGTTACTGAACATCTGCAACAAATAACAACAATTAACAACCATTGCCAATCAACAACAAAAAACTGTTTGAGTTGCTCTTCAAGATGCCGCAAACCATTATTCTCTGGCACTAATAGTTTCCATGCATTAATATTTGTAAACAGGAAGGTTTCATGTGAACCCCCTGTATATTTTTCAAGTCTTCTGCTAATTTTGATGGTAACACGTTCAAATTAGGAAGAGTAATGATATTATTCAACTCACCAGAAGTTATACAAAAGCTATGTTGGTTTATATTTCATAAATTGAGGAGTTTGATGCAATAAGGGCGTAGGTCTGAAACATGCAAGTGGAGAAAAACGATGTTTAAAATTTAAGTACTGTTTTTTTCTTACATAAAACAATGTAATATGCATCGTTTTATTCCGATATTGAATTGGAATGTTACCAGAAGGCTAAACAAGCATGGCAAAAGCCACAAATACGTTTGATACAAAAGGGAAGTAAACTCGCTCACGCTCTTATTACATTGCTCCTCAATTGTATTATCATAACAAAGATGATCTAATGTCTACAGATTGTATAGACATTAAAATTGTAGTATTTAAAATGTTGTATGTATTACGTTAAATTATTTCATACCAAAATATTGCGTATCTCTACAAGATGGCTAAATCTTTTGAAGAAATTGCTGTAGGAGAATTTATAAAATCAATTTTAGTTTTCCATGTTTTTTTTAGGATTGGTCACAATAGATGCTTTTATAAAATGCATACTTCCCATCTTCAGTTGATGATTGTATTATGAAAGAAATAATATAGAATACGGTAGACTTATCCTCTTGATATCAAAGGAAAATTCTATTAGTGTATTTCTTCCTATTTTTCTATGAAATGAAACAACTAGGATAATGGTGTATACTTAGAAAAGAAATACTGAATGGAAAGTTTAAGAAAGGAAGGGGCACGAGGTCATGAAAAAGAGTTTTGGCTTCTTTAAAGAAGGAGATTCAATCGTAGGATATTCCACCTAATCTTTCTCTTTCGTTTTACTATTTCTCCTTTTCTTTCCTTTTTTTCTTTTCTTATGTTGCTCCAATTTTATCTTGAACAAAACCCTTTAAGAGGAAAGTTTATTTTTCTCTCAGGCCCATTTAAGAGAAAAGAAAGTAAAATAAGAAAAAATAGCATTTTCCCTTTGTAATAGAGTCCAAAAGATTTACCATGATAGTCTCACTGGTAATCTAACGCAATACCAGTATTTTTCCCACTTGTCACTATAGAATTTTTCTTATGATATTTTAGTGTTTTCTATTATTTATTGGATTAATTATTTTTTGTATTATATACAGTATATACTCTACATAACTTTGCTTTTGAATTGAAGTTTCAAGACAGTTCTCTTTCTCCTTAGAAGTTTCTATTAAACTTATTTAAAGGGAGGAAATTGTAAAGAAACATTTCATATGTTTTAAGAATAATAATAATATTAATATACATAGAAAAATACACTGAACTTCTAGACTTTCAACTTAAGTAATGCATATTTACGGAAAATTTTACAGAACGGCTCTGCCTGCCTTCAATTCGTCCGTCTTTCTCTCTGTAGAACAGAGAATCAGAGCAAAAACTGTAGGACATAGCGAGAAATTTTTATTTTTATACGCATTCCTTTCCAAACAATGTTTCATCTTAACCCTTTTGCCGGGGGCACGATGGCTTAGAGGTAGAGTGCTTACTTCTGGGGAGTGAGGTCTCTGGTTCGATCCCTGGTTAAGTTTTCTCGGGGTACTCCCGTTTCTTCCAATAATTTCATTCTATCAGTTCATCCATCATTCATTTACCTTAATCTTTTGTCTCCCTTAGCCTAACGGGCATAAACTTGAGACGTTAAAATGAAATTTTTCATTTTGAACCCTTTTCCCCATTATTCAAACCGGAAGTGATACAAATTTGCTATTGTTGATTCAACAATGATCGCAATAGAACAATAACGGTAACAGATAGATAGTGGTAGTGTTTTGATATAAGTCCGATGTCGTAAGAATGAGTTATTTTCTCCTCTCAAAATGAGTGAAAGCAATCATTTTTGTTTTTGCCGTTGATCACCATTGAACAAAGATGATAACAAATAACGAAAAGCCATTTATTGAAATGGATTCAGAGAACAATAGGAGCTTCTATCTTCCTATTTTTCCCCATCTTCTGCAACCGGATGTAATAAATGCACTACTTTCGGTTTTAATATTGATTTCCCATAGTTTAAGTCTACCGCAGTTTCACAATGTCAAAATGAAATCCACTTGTTTTAATTCATGCAAAGCTCTGATCTCCCAGAGAGCGCAAATTTATAAGTGAATTTATGATCAGGGAACCGACTCTTAAATATAATTATTACTGATTTTTCACACTTTGTAATTTCTTAAGCTAAATAACTCTCTGTTTGCTTTACTATGCTAATCAAACACATAGAGATTATACAACCTTTACACAGTCGGAAGTCAAACAGAGGATCACACGCATAGTCGAACAATGTAAATCCAATAATTGTACACAATACGACTTTTATAATAGTAGTTATAATAATAATAATTCAGTATGCAAAGTGCTGCTTTGAACGCTTATTATAAATAAAGTTCATGATATCTAAGAAGTTTTCTTTTTACCGGCTAGACAAAGTGACTAGCAACCTATAAGAGGGTTACGCACTCTGTGAGGTGAATGAGGTAAAGGACTTTAGGCGTAGAGGACAATTGGTGGTCTATGTGCTTTATTGAAACTATTAATATGGGTGGTTCAAAAGTAGGTACAGACCCCTGCATTGATCAAGTATAACATTCTAGCTTATAGGATTATTTGCTTCGGCTGTTCCGAGCTTAAGATATAAGTAAAAAGACATTAAGAACAAATGATAAAGAAACAAAGTCTACCTGATGGATAACAAGAAGAAATGATATAAAAAGCAATAAGTTGATAAGTACAGGACAGTGTATCTACTTTTGGACCACCCTTTATTATGTTACAACAAAAAAGTATCAAAATGGTGTAAGGAACTCCAGGAAGTAATAATTTAATGATTTATGTCACTAGAAGTTATACTTTCGCCAGCAGAAATTTGTCCTTTTTTTTACAGTTTCTAATTACATTACATTAATGTTGTTTCTTTGCTTCACTTATTCATTTATTTAAAATAAAATAAATGCTATTTATTTATTTTAGCGATTAGTGACTTTTTATCTACATGTAGTGAGCTGCTATACACGAACTTCAAGAGCTTTAAGTTTTCTCACGGACGTTAACGAACGTAGCAGAGGTATTGATTCTAATGATATTCCGTTAAGTGAGAGTGCAGTGAACCAAACAAAAGTAAAATGAAATCTTCCTTTGATGAGTGAGATTCCTTTCGTTTTTCGTTTAATGTCAAATATATCATAACAAAAAGTGCATTGTTTCAGTTAGTATTCGTTAAAATTGGATATTTGAATTTTTAAATAATAGCAATACTTTTTACTTTTAGTTTTATAATGAGTGAAACAAAGCAATTTTAATAATGAAAACAATGAATATACAAACAAAACCTACATCTAGCATCCCCACCAACACCGGAAATAATTCCAAATATTTCCTCTGTTCAATATATAACAAATATTTTCTCAATTCTAGAGGACTAACCATACATAGCAGCACACAATGATACTAATAAGGATAAGAAAGTGGTCGATACTAGTGCGAATTGTTATTCAGCTAATCAAGTCCCTAGTACGTAGACAATACTTGAACACAAATAAAAATAATAGGGATGAAAATGCATTAACTTCTAAATATAATATTTTTATATAATCATGCTTCGAAGAGTCTCGCAAGGAACAAGACATGCTATGGTAGATGCTCTATATGAAGTTCTTCAATAGACAATCATATCTAATAATCTTGAATCTTGGATGAATTTGTTCTTTGTATACCTCCACATTCTGTTAAAATCACCAATCTTACTACATGTGTGAAACAGAGAATCCGACAATGGCCAAATAGTTACTGTAACGATATAACAAGCCTAACAAACACAAACAGATGCAACAAAACTACTAACAAATCATCCAATAACATCTTAATCAAGCACATAGAGAATAAACTTGCAGATGGAAACCTACATAGAGCAGTTCGACTTCTTATTTCCTAAGATGCTTTAACCTCAACAGATGCCACCATCTTTAAAGTCCTAAAGGAAAATCATCCTGTACGTCCTTCTGGATCTACGCCATCTGACACAACAGATTTTAATATTAATGTTGATAGAATCACATCCAATGAATTCTAAAAGCTCTTAAATCCTTCCCTTCAGGTTCTGCAGGAAGAATCAGGTTCTGCAGGAGGTATAGCCAGCATGTGTCTTTTAATTCTTAAAGATTTAATACTTTGCAATACATAATATTCGAAAGGTCGCCTAATTAACATTACATGTGAATTCTAAGATTATATAAGGGGATGTGCCAAAAGAATTAAGACCGATATTCGTTGTAGTATCTCTAATAGCACCGACAAAGAAAAAAGAAAGTATTAGACCTATTGCGATAGGGAATATTTGGAGGAGGCTTTCATCCAAAATAATTAGCGAGAGAATTAAACAACCTCTACTGCAATTTCTTTCTCCACACCAACTTGGAGAAGGCATTCGACATGGAGCAAAAGCAGCAGCACATACGGCACGTATATATTATTCTTAACCTCATCAGAAACCTAAAGCTTTCTTAAAAACTGATTTCAGAAATGTCTTTAATGAGATATACAGGAACGCAATGCTATCAGTCGTCAAATAAAATTTTCCTTCGATTTATCCCCATGTTTACCAAAGTTATGCTCAGTTCAGCAATTTATATTATGGTAAATACATTATTTTTTCACAAAGAGGAGAACAGCAGGGAGATCCTTTAAGTCAAACATTATTAACTTTACAGCCCATAGTCAATAATATTTCAATACAGATTTGAATGTTTGGTACTTAGATGATAGAACCAAAGCAGAGGATCCGGATACTGTATTAAGTAGAATAAAAATAACGTATACACAGTCAATTACAGTTGGTCTATACCTTAATTATTCAAAATGTGAAGTTAGCTCTTTTTTGGAACAACGAAAAAGCATTCACATCATACAATGAGGTAGCTCCGGGTATTCAATTAATGTCTCCTTCAAACCTCTATCTCCTAGAAAATGCCCTTTCAAAAGAATCAAGAAAAAACTTTATTAATTGAGAAGATAGCCAAACTACAGATGTATTTTTTACATCTGTCATTACTCTCAGTACATTATGTCTTTTATTTATTAAGAACATCATATTCTATTTTCTGCGAAGTTCACAATCATGCAAGGAAGATGATTTATTAGAACATTTCGATAACACCGTAAAATCTGGTTTAGAAACTATCCTAAATTGCTTCCTTCAGGATAACACATGGCTTCAGGCTTCTCTGCCAGTCAGTTTTGGTAAATTAGGCATCCGACGAATCATAGATTTGCTATTCGCGTCTTCTTGTCATCATTCTGTGGTTTCCGATGTCTAATACATAAAATCACTTCTCCAACATATAAGATTCCACATCGATTCTAATGTTAAAGATTGTTCTTCCACTTGGTCATTACTAGTTGGCTCTGAATTACCCGAAATTAGTACCAGAGAAAAGCAATCACATGGGAAGAACCTATTTTCAAATCACACTTCTCCTTTTTACTACAGTCTTCGGACAGCCTAGAAAATAAGTACAGACTAATTGCTGCATCATCCGTAGAAGCAGGAGCTTGGCTTAAAGCTTCACCTTCGTTCCCTTTAGTACTTCATCCCAGTTACGAAACTTTTCGAGTAGCAGTTGCATTACAGTTAGGGAACCTCATACATGCCAGGCATGACTGTAAGTGTCAAGTAGAAAAAAGGAGTGCATGGACTCTCTTGCAAAAAAAGTACAGGTAAACATCCCTGACATTCAAGTGTCAATGACATTATAATGAGAGTACTCATTTCAGCAGGTATACCGGCAATAAGGGAGCCAAATGGATGTAGTAGAACAGATGGGATGACCTTGATACCTTGGAAGAGAGACAAATCATTAATTTGGAGTCACAGACATTTTTACTCCTTCCAACTTTCATGTCTCCTCACACCAAGCGGGCAATGTATCCTGTTGAAAAGAAACAGAAAAGAAGAAAATTCAGTAGCATAAGGGTAGATGCATACCGAAGTTACATCGCGATCGAGGTCGAGGTTTAAGTCGCGGTCGCTACTTCGATGTCTAGATCGCGATGGATGAAGAGCGTACATAGCGAGGAGGTCGCACTCTCACTGTTAAGTTCTGTTTGAAGAGAAACGTTGCTGTGACGCATGTGAAATTATTCCGTCAGTTTATAAAAATCACTGCGAAACCACATTTTGGAATTGAAAGCAACAAACAGATTATAAATAGAGATGGACGCGAGACGAGATATGAGAAATGCCAAAGTCTCGTCTCTTGTTTCGCAAAAATATTTCAAAAATATGAAATGAAATATTTAAGTTTTACGTCCCACTAACAAATGATTAAGGCAAGTGAATAATCATGAAAAATTGGCGGAATCACAGTGTGGGAGGAAACGGGAATACCCCCGACAAAACCCACGGAAGCTATATTGTCCAGCATAAACTCACTTGGCCGCCGATCAAGCCAGGAACCTCCCGCTCCATCACTAAGCTAGCATGCTCTCACGAAACCTATTGGTTGTTGAGGTCAGAAGTGCCAAATATAGCTAACCCAAACTTAATAATACTACTTAATGTTGTGTATTGTATAAATCAGCGTTTTTTGTTTGTTGGTAAAATTTTACGTTTACAACGCCTTATCGTGCATCAACTACGATGCTAACCAACAGCGGTAATTCTTTATCTTCTTATAAAACACGTTTTCCTTAATGAAAATTAAAATATTACTAGTAATACTGTCTATTGTCCAAACGAGAGACCTTCCCTCTTCCCTGTTATTAATTTCAATCCCAATCCATACGAGTAAGTCAATATTCTAGGGTAAAGAATACTTTGAGCTCTATACAGAGTTGTTTTAAGCATCGTACTTATAATTTGACTAACGGATGATGGTAAGTACAGCATTTCGTGACACACATTGTTGATATTATCCACGATTTATATCGAAAAAGACCAGCCACAACTTTTCTGCAGGGTTGTCCAAACACATTATAAAAATTTAAGTATGGACTAATCATTCTGTCTCTTATGTCGAATACTACTAATGTGTTTGGATAACCTTTTGCAATAATTGTGGCTAGCCTTTCCCCATATAAATCGTGGATAACATCACTAAATGTGTGTCACGAAATGCAGAAATTGGCATCACGAGCTAGTCAAACTCTTAAACTATGTATCATCGTTAGGGTAAATCAAAGGATAATAGATACAAAATGAGACAGTTAACAGTGTATAATAGGCATATACACAGCACAAATAAATGAATTTATCTGCTCTAACAGAAAAAAACAAATAACTGTATCATGTCAGTAACGAACAATATACTTTTTAACTCCACAAAAGTCGGTTTCTCGAAACCTTCCTATAAAAATTCACATTCAAGCATATCATTTTCTTCAGCTTAATGTGATCTATCGATTAATTAATTATGTCTTATCTCTTTGATCAATATTATAGTTAAACAATAAAGTTAAAGAGTTAATCATAATTATGTAGTTTGCTATATATATATACATATATATAATTTTAATGCTGTTTTCCATTTTGTATTGTTTCGAAGAATATGTCCAATGTATGATATTGGACATCCGCTAAATGAAATGAAACGAGGCTGAAGTTGGTGTTCTTTAATTGTAATAATAATACCAATATGCGCATTTTTATTAATACAGACCATCGAAATTTGTGTGTCATATCGTTTCAAATAGGAAGCATTTATTAAAAAATCTGTAGAATATTGTAACTCTGATAGAAGTGGAAAATTAATAAAAAATATTCACCCCTTAATTTTGTTAATTGCTTCTCCTGAAAAACACGATTTGATGACAACCGCCGTTAGTGAACGAAGATATGGATATACATAAACAAGCTAATAAACTATATTTCAAGAATATTAAACACTTGAATCAATAAAACAATGTGTATTAATGAAGTTATTCAAATTAGAAATGTGTTAGGACAATTTGGAAGGCCACTGTACTACCCAAAATCACATACATACATCCAGGCTCCAAGATCACATTAAAGAAAAAAGCGGTGAGTAGACAAAATATTCCACTATTAAATGTGAGAACAAAAATGCCAGTGAGCTCCCTCGTGGCTAAGCAGTTAGCGTACGCGTCTTTTGCGTGGGAGACCCGGGTTCGATTCCCGGCGGGAGCTCATGTGTTTCGAATTCCACGTTAATCAGTAGGTGCACGTCTCATATAGCCTCGCTGCTGAAAGGAAAGCTATACTAAAAGAAAATGCCACTGAAAAGTTTTTTTTTTTTTTTTTTTTTTTGGTAAATTGAGGCATTATTTGAAAGAATTGGGGTGGCTAGCATTGTTTCTAGAGGGGTCAGTGAAAAAGATTGTATTGCTCAGTTGGTAGTATATCATAGTATCAAGTATATAACCTCACGTATAAGTGCACTCTTTCAGCACAGCAAGTGTGGAATACTGTAATATTTAGTTCGTACTCGCATCGTTGCTGTTGATATTGTTTCGAAACAAGAGGTTTAACTCTTCATCTGTTCATGTCAACTCTGACTCTTTTTCAGGATTTCAAGGTAACTTTTTCCACATGCAATCTCCCGCTTTACTATTAACGAATAATAATGCAATAATAGAAATAGTACAGCAATAATAGTAATAGTATAGTACTGTTTCCACTAATTTCAATAATTTTATTGCATTTTCAATATGTTCAACCCTCGAATTCATCATTGTGGAATAATCAAATTTAATTGTACTTACATCCCCCCTCTCTGAGATTTTTGGCTGTTCCGTTTCTTACTCTTTTTCACTCAATTCTTGAATTTTTTTCCAAGGATATTCATATACTTCCACAGAAGAGAAGGTCAATGGAATGTTTGTAATTGGTAAATCCATGATTTCCTGTAACCGGACTGTCGTTCGTATATGAACTATAGATATATATATATCGTTTAAATAGCCGATATCCGTTAATACTTAAACGGATTGACTTCATTCACAAACTCGGTCGAGATATTCGCTCTAGCTATGTATTGAAATAAAACAATTAAAACATTTGCTTATATATTATGGAATATGTGCTACGGATAAATGCCCTTAAAGTGGTCGTTATCCGTTAATATCTTAACAGATTTACTCCGTTAACGAACTCAACCGATACAATTGCTCTAGCTATCTATTTCAAAAAGCAGAATTCAAAAATTTGCATCAAATCAAAAGTTATTGTATGGAGTAACGGACGGACGGTCGTATTAACAACATTATCTTGTAAGTCTCACTATATGGTCCTAATAAATATGATTATAACGGTGAATACATTTAATTGAGCTGAACAGGATTATGTGTGTGAGTGGAAATCCCCATGTGTAATTTTCGAGAAATTCATAAAAGTAAGTTTTTCTTCATGGCTAAAAATGTATGCTGAAGGTTCACTGACGACACCTTCATTTTTTTAGGAGAAGGTCACACGGAGAGGCCTAGACATTTTGGGGTGCCAGCTATTTTCTTCGTATACTGAAAACAATAGTTTTATATTATTGTCCGTTTACTGTAGCTTGGCGTTGTGTTTTGACACAAAATCTGGCTAGCGAATCTTAGCAGTCCTTCCCCTTCTTTCCCCTTATCGTAGTGGTAACAGTGGCACCAACTCATCAACTTTAGCACTAGTAGGGTTTGGTATTTGCAAGTTGCGTAAATTTCTAAACAGTTTACTTCTTCTCTAATCAGGGCCGTAACTTGTGTGGGGCAGGGGAGGGACAACTACCCGCAGGGAAGTTCCCCGCCGTTCGAAGGGGCCCATTTTGAGACAAAATTTTCTTAATCCATATACGATACGAACATGAAATTATAAATGAAGCATCAAACAGTTTCACTACATTACATAAAGCAGCGCACAAAAGGTAAATAAAACAAAAGTGAGTCGTGGGCCCACTTCCGTAAAAAACGTCTACTATTAGGGGCCCTAGAAATAACATTTATTCGTATGGTTCTGAGATTTGTCAATATTGTCTCCTCAATTAATTTGTCATGTATGGAAGGGGCACAGGGGCGTAAGTAACGCCCCCGCAACCCTTGCCGTTAGGGAGGGCCCACAGGCTCCGGGGGGACATAAATAGTAAGAAAAAATAGAAAGAGGAGGGCCCAAGAATAGTGTTGCCACGAGACGAGACTTTAGGCTGTCTTGTCTCGTCTCGTGCAAAGCATGTCTCGTCTCGTGTCTCGTCTCGAAAAAATGTGCTCGTCCCGTCTCGTGTCTCGTCTCGAGAGGTTCTATCCCGTCTCGTCTCGTCTCGTCTCGTATTGTCTCGTAAAAAATATAGCAGCATACCATGGGAACGAAAGTAAAATGTAGCAGACTGCACCATGCTAATCAAGATACAACTAAGTTACAAGTATTACCCAGAACACACAAGACAAGAAATGTCACGGTAGCTACACCGTGAAGCCTTCACCTCAGGTGTATGTGGTAGTCGGTTCAATCTCGGTTAGTGCCATGTGAGCTTTGTGGTGGACAAACGTCGAATGTGTGTGGGGGCCGCGGTAGGTCAGTGGTAGAGCGTTCACCTCTGGTGCTTGGGGTCTCGGGTTCGATCCCAGCCCCCGCCAAGTGAACTTTGTGGTGGACAAACACCGTGTGCGTGGGTTTTCTCGGGGTTCTCTCGTTTCCTCCCACTTTCTTCATTCCACCATTTCATTCATTACTCATCATCACCGTCTTCTTTAGCCTAACCGGCATAACCGTGGGACGTAAAACTCAAAGATTTCATTTCATTTCATTTTTCGTATGTGTGTGTTTTCTCGAAGTAGTCTAGTATCCTACCACTTTCTTCATTCCACTAATTTTCCCATCAACATCCATTCGGTGTGGGCCAAAGTTGCCTAAAAGTCTTAAAAATAAATTCAAATAAGCTCACGAGGCAAGGAAAAATAGTTTACAAGATAATATATCTCTGCTGTTAGTTGTCTGAGGCTTCTTGACCCTGGCTTTTTTTTTTTTTTTTTTACATTCTGAAACGTAATTTGTTTCACCAGTTTCAATACACGAATATACAGTAAATTGGCCATAGGTACGTCGAAGATGAAGGCACTAATGTCAAATAATGTTTACATGACAAGCAAAGTTCGATGTAAAGGTGTCACCATCCCCGACACTATCGTATACTACACTGGTATACAAAATTTTGCTTATTATTATTTCTTGATGAATTTTTATGTATTTTGACCCCCTGAACACGAATCTGGCACTTATATTTATGTAGTGTCAATATTTCGAATGATATTAGCATGTTTTATTTTCTCCTATACTGATTTATGCAGAGTAATTTGCGTCCTTTTACTTCGATACTCGCTA
This sequence comes from Thermobia domestica, assembly GCF_964235325.1. Classification (NCBI taxonomy): domain Eukaryota; kingdom Metazoa; phylum Arthropoda; class Insecta; order Zygentoma; family Lepismatidae; genus Thermobia; species Thermobia domestica. The sequence continues at coordinate 194,709,177 of NC_137462.1, forward strand.
GGTGGTATCGCATTTGTTATTAAAGATAATTGTTCGGAGTACGAAACAGAGAATATATATTCTAAAGATACATAGCAGAATTGTAAATTGATTAAATAGAGTTATTCAAGTGTGAAGCTGATTTTGGAGAAAACAAAATATAAGGAACATCAATGTGAAATGTGTGGAGATTTCAAAATTATTGGTTTTCTTCTTGGGTTGCAAAGTGGTTATACTAAATATTCCTGCTTTCTATGTCTGTGGGACAGTCGGGCAACTAACCAGCATTATGATCAAACCACGTGGCCTGAAAGAACGGCGCTTTTTCCAGGAACACATAATGTAATAAATGAAGCATTAGTGCCCAGGGAGAAGATTCTCATGCCAACATTACATATTAAGCTGGGATTGGCAAAACAATTTGTGAAAGCTCTGGGTCGCAATTTACCTGCCCTACAATGTATCAAACAAATGTTTCCAGCTTTATTAGAGGCAAAAGTTCTGGCTGGCATTTTCACAGGGCCTCAGATTCATGTCATGCTTAATAGTGCTCCACTTAAACAAAAAATGACGGAGTTGGAAAGAAACGCTTGGGGGGCCTTTCATAAATTGGTGACGGGATTTCTTGTGCATAACCGAAGTGAAGCGTTTGAACATCAAGTTAAGACACTCATTGATCAATATCGAGCATTGGGATGTAGAATGTCTTTAAAATTACATATGCTACATTCATACTTGGAGTTCTTTAGGGAGAATTAAGGAGATGCTAGCGAAGAGCAGGGGAACGTTTCCATAAGGGCATTGAGGTAATGGAAAGCAGATACCAAGAAAGGTGGGACTGTGCAATGATGGGTGATTATATTAGGGGGCTAGTCCTTGACGAATAAACGTTTCCCAGTTCCCACAAAAGAAAAAGAACCACTAACTTTAACTTTTGACTACGGAATTCCAGTATTTGATGAACATGTTTGAGTAAAATCTAATATGCTTATAACATTACGAATTTTGACATTACGGGAAAGTAACTGTCATACTCGTGTTCAGCGGGTGCAAATCATTAAGAAACCAATGAAAAATCAACAGAAGCACGACTACAATGTTTGTGTTATGCTTGTAATTCAATGTTCCTATAACACACAATTGTATAATATATTACTGTTTAAGTAAAATCTAATATGCTTATAGCATTACAAATTTTGACATTACGGGAAAGTAACTGTCATACTCGTGTTCAGCGGGTGCAAATCATTAAGAAACCAATGAAAAATCAACAGAAGCACTACTACAATGTTTGTGTTATGCTTGTAGTTCAATGTTCTCGTAAGATACAATTGTATAATATATTACTGTTTTAATAAAATCTGATATGCTTATATTATCACAAATTTTGACATTACGGGAAAATAACTGCCATACTCGTGTTCAGATTGTGCAAATCATTAAGAAACCGACGAAAGACCAACATAAGGACAATAGTGTCTGTGTATATATATATATATATATATATATATATATATATATATATATATATATATATATATATATATATATATATATATATATATATATATATATATATATATAAGAGCGGATTCAAGGGGGGCTACGGGGCTATAGCCCCCCCCCCTTTGACGCTCAGGTTTACACTGGATAAAATGGGCTTCAATTCTGCTTTACACTGGATAAAACGGCAAAATATGGTTTAGCCCCTCCCTTGATCATATCCTGGATCCGCCACTGTATATATATATATATATATATATATAAATAGAGAGAGAGAGAGAGAGAGAGAGAGATGGAAAGATATATAGATAAATAAAGAGATAGATACGTGTGTACACTTTGATTTCATATATTCCAGCCTTTAGGTTTCCATACCAATCCAAAAACTACTTTCCGTTTTAGCATATTTAGATTTGTTGCAATTCTTCTTCTTTTTTTTAAAAAAAAAAGCTCGGAACCAAATAATTTTATTGAGTAATGGAAAGTATTTGATTGAAATGTTATATGTTACTGCACAGTAAGCTCTACTTAAAGTACCATAGTAATGGGAGCTGAAAGACACATCGGACCAAAGAATGCTTGGGGCCAGTCTTCACCTCCATGGTACAAATCTGTTCCCATAACCGCGGGGTGTGTGCCTTTATATGGAGGTTGCCCCGTTTGTGTAACAAATTCATGACAATATACCCAGATTAGCTAGTGGTTTAAAAAAGTAGTTGATTTTTGGGTGGCCATTTTGGATTAAAGTTTCTTATATTGTCGTGATCTATTCGCAATCATACAACGTACATCTTCATACCAAGCCAAGCGGTCTGCGGCGATAGACCATCGGCTTGAAGGCCCCGGGTTGAGTCCCGGAAGGGTCATGTGTATGGATTTTAACAGCATTTGTTTTTTCGTATTGTGTCAGGGGGCGAAATTGTACGGGATAAAAGGATTTCAGTCTGAAAAGAATTGGAGAGAATATCCTCCCCAGGATACTTTCATGGGAGTAATAAATTAGTAAAAATATAGGATATACATGTTATAGCAGGTTTAAAATTATGGGTATCCTATTTCTTTTCTGTTAATTATGTTCTTCAATGTTCGAATTTTGATCATTCTCATGATATTTTCTGCTTTCAACGGAGTTCCATGAATATTATACCAAATGTTCTTTACACTCTGTAAGAAACCATTTCTGAAGATAATTTAGGCCCTAATGAATATTGCTCACTAGGAAAGGGAAATATTCCCCTCCTCTGAACATGGAAGCAGAGGGCAATTTCGCACTCTGGTCAGATCAAACATTTCCGCGTAACAAAACGAAGGTCCCCCTGTAAAAGCTCTTCAACTAAAGTGTTATTGTTAGTATCATAAATTTGCTAAAAGCAAACAATTTGAAGGGTTCGTCGATAACATCTTTGCTTTTTTTGTCCTTCGACCGCCTTCCAAACAAAGAGGTGAATTTTACAACATGACTGCTGTATAATAAGCGAGCGATTGGTAAAATGGTAAAAGTGTGTTTTTATGTGTATGTGTGTGTGTGTGTGTGTGTGAGAGAGAGAGAGAGAGAGAGAGAGAAGACAAAATTTTAGTTGCAAGATGACATACTTCAATTGCCGTTTTCGGTTCATATAGCAAAAAGAATAACGCCACCAGAGAATAAAGACAAGTGTAGTGTGTTCTGTTCTCTTCCGCCATCCCAGGCAGAACTTTCAACTACAGCCTGTAATGAATATAGACCTTATCCAGTTTTCAAATTGAATAGATGGTCGTGGTAGTTCGGTTTCTTGACCTTGTAAAAATCTTCCCTGTTTTTGATTTTGTTTGTCATCATTCCAGCCAGAAATGAAAAAAAAAAATGAGAATTCCTCAGTTTACAGCAAGGGGAATTGGGGACAAGACATTAAGGATGATATTCCTGGAAGCTCATGTATCACGATTGTTTCATTCAATAGACAGAGGACACTTTTGTATGAAGGCTTTCGACATGTTTTCACACAAACATGTCTTCTCCTTTTGCAATCTATATGACTACTGGCAATTTCAATCTTGGCCATTTCCGCCAGCGTTTTCATTTTCGAGACACGAGACGAGACGAGACATTTCATGAGACGTCCCGTCTCGTCTCGTGTCTTGTCTCGTTTTCGAGACGGGACAAGTAGTCTGTCTCGTCTAAAAGGTTCTGTCTCGTCTCGTGGCAACACTACCCAAGAATGAGAAAAAACTTTTTCTAGGAGGCCCAAATAGACGTATTAATGCTTGCTCCCCAGGAAAAAGAATCTAAGTTACGGCGCTGTCTCTAATGTGAATTTATTGGTACAGTTCTGCTAATAGTTAACTATATCAGGTTGGTCTCTTTAAACCTTGGGCCGTGTTGGCAACATAATATTCTGGCGGAATATATTTCCCGCCAATTCTGGGGCCTCATTGTTTGGCCCAATTCTGCCCTTACAGCAGTGGCGGATCCAGGGGGCGATCGGGACGATTGCTCCCCCCGGAGAGGAAACTTTCTTATTTTATATATTTAAATAAAACCCATCCCAGAGTTTGGAGCTCTTAAAAGTAGCTCTAAGTAGCAGTATTAAAACCCACTGCCCCCAGAAGTCCGTCCTGGATCCGCCCCTGCCTTACAGAAGCTATCGTCTAGGCATTCACCTCGTGGGACTGAGGGAAACCTTAATAAGGAATACCAACCAGAGCTGGGTTCATGCCCACTCTCGATCTACCTATATATATATATATATTTGACAGTGTCTGGTAAGGGCACCCAAAAAGGGTAAATGCGTACTCCTTTAAAATGTTTACATGTTAAAATTCGCTTTATACTGTACTTTGAACACGTAATTCAATGTGTACTATATTCTTTTTATAGCAGCATGCTTTATTTCCTAATACTTTAAGTCTATGGTTGTTAGTAATTATAATTATTGTATCATGCTAATCCTTCTCAAAGCTTGTTCAATTAGTATAAAATTCTAGACTCAGCAGTCTGCAACATTGCAAGCCTTAACCAACAGGCAATATGTGGCGAGAATACTTCCACCTATACTCGCATCGAAATTCCCAGCCCCTGTTTACAATCAGTACAATACGTTTCTGTCGCCTTATAATAAAAACAATGCTGTCCAGCGAACCTAACGGTCTTTGGTGTCTCTGTTTATTGTTTACAACACAAATTGTATTTTCTCAATATTGCCAGGCGCACAAGGTTTTCGCACACTTTCGAACAAGAACACTTGTACAAAATTGAGTGTGCATTATATGTAAGATTGTATTACATAATAACTAACTCGATTTGTCATAACATTAATATCTCAGTCATCACAAAAGCAGCAATTTATGTAGTAATAATAATTGTTCTATGTCTGTGCAGAAGCAGGTACATTCGGTTCGGCGGTTCATGTGCCTGGCAACCATGAATTAACCATGTAGGGGGTGAGAAGCAAGGTGTTGACGCTCGCTCTACAATTGTTGTTTGTAAACAATTTTCCATCCTAGAGTGAACGGACAATACTTGACTTTTATTACAATTCAACATCTAGGTTGCAGCAAAACCATTTTATGGGTGCACCTTTAGCTTAGTCACTGTCATTAGAATTAGTTCACCTATTAAGATGAAACAGATCTTGAAACAAACAGTAGTTAAATCTTTCATTATGACACCAGCAAGAGGACAGTGCAGAGTATGATTAATGAGATATAACCTAGTATACGGTACGGTTAATGAGATATAGTCCAGTATACGGTACGGTTAATGAGATATAGCCCAGTAGTCTAGTATATAGTATGGTTAATGAGATATAGTCGAGTGTACGGCATGGTTAATGAGATATAGCCCAGTATACAGTATGGTTAATTAGATGTAGCCCAGTATACAGTATGATTAATGAGATATAGCCCAATGTAGAGTATGGTTAATGAGATATAACACAGCATATGGTATGGTTAATTAGATGTAGCCCAGTATATGGTATGGTTAATGATATATATCCCAGTATACAGTATGGTTAATAAGATATAGCCCAATATAGAGTACGATTAATAAGATGTAGCTCAAATTATGATTAATTCTTAAACTTTATTTTTTGTTTAATTTTGATATTTCTGAAGGTAACACATATATGAGTAGATAAAATGATATATGAATACTCATGTGTAGTTTTCAAGAAAATCAAGAGAAACAACTTTTCATGGCGTTAAAAATATGCTATTTGTTGACAATGTGATACAGTTGCTAGTTTTTATTCTTCTGGAACGATTGTTTTATTGTTAATTTATGTACTAAATAAGAACAACATGAACTATTTAGTAGCAGATTATATCTACTGTTTGATTTCGCCTAACAATGACGCAAATTCTACTTGTAAACATAGGCTAATATAGAAGTGCTGTCATCAGTGTTCGATTATGGATTAAGGATTACATTTCTAGGTTTTCGGCATGTATGGCCATGTTAGCCCATCACACATATCAGGGATGACGTCCCCGACGATCATACTGCCAGGGGAATTGTAGGGGAAGAAAGGAATGAGGAAGGAGAGAAGCAGTTATTATATTAGGTATCATTCCGCATTTGCCTGGTGTGAATGAGGAAAACTCAGGAAAAGCCTCACTCAGTATAGCTAGCCTGAAAAACTGTTACACATTTCCGATCGAGTGTCCCCAATAATCAGTGTCCGAATTACCGAGGGAATGAAAGGGAAATTGCTTTCTGGAAGCAAACGAAAAGTATCTCTGCGAGATGAGTTTGTTTGGGCGTGCTACTAGATGAATGGTAATTTTTCTCTCAGATGCATATCAACCCCCAGGCCCGTATCCAGGGGAGTCTAAGGGGGCCGGGCCCCCCTAAATTTTTGCTGGCCCCCTAAAAGTTTTATAGTAGGCTTGCAAAAGAACTATAATATGGTGATGAACTATCATATGATTGGATCGGACCCCCCCTAACTTCAGCCGGCCCCCCTACGTTTTTGGGCTGGATACGGGCCTGTCAACCCCTGTGAAAAGAATTTCATATTCAGCCTGCTTATGGAAAGGAACTTTCTGTATTCTGTACTGTATGAAAGATTTACTTTCAAATTACCGAAAGTATTTTCAATACTAAATATGTAGAGGGTGGGTTGATAAGTTCTGAGCCTCGCCAAGAAAACAAGTAGATAGGAAGCGAAGCTTGGTGTTCTTATTCAACATTTTCACCTTATAATGCAATGCACCTTTGACATCGCTGCTAGAGTGCTTGCAGGTCAGAAAATAGAAGTTGGATGAATGCTCTGCAAACCAGGTCTCTGTTTGAGAAATGACGTCATCGGCGCCATTGAAATGCGTTCCCTTTAAAAACCTTTTCAATTTAGGAAAGAGATAAAAGTTTGATAGAGCCAAATCAGGCGAATAAGGTGGATGATCCTGTATTTGAAACTGCAGGTCCTCCAATTTGTGCAATGTTAGACGTGCTTTGTGTGAGGGTGCATTGTCCTGGAGGAAGATTACCCCTTTTGACAGCTTTCCACGTTTTTCTCCTTTAGTGCTCCTTTCCGTTTGTCCAGGAGAGATGTATAATAATTTGCATTGCTGGTTTCACCCGATTTCAAATAATCCAGCAAGATAATCCAAAAGACCGTAGCAAGGACCTTATCAGAGAAGCGCTATGTCCTAGCCTTCTTCGGGCGTGGAGAACCGCTGTGGCGCCATTCTGTCGATTGCTGTTTCGTTGTGGGATCGTAGAAATATAACCAGGTTTCGTTCAGTGTTACCAGCAGTTGCAAAACATTGGCCTTATCCGGTTGAAATTGGGACAGAACTGCCTTACTTGCCTCCACCCATTTACGCTTCTGATCTGCGTTCAAAAGTTTCGGAATCCATTTTGCCGCGACCTTACTCGTACCCAAGTCTTCATGGATAACTTTCCACACTCTTTCATGACTAATGCCCAATGTGTCCTCTATCTGTTTGAGTGGGATTCGGCGATTGTGGAAAATCATCCGGTGAATGGTGTCAATCAACTCGGGAGAGGTCACTGAAATTGGTCTGCCTCACCTTGGTTCATCGTTCAGACCAAACTGCCCACGTTTGAAGTTCGCTGCCCATTTCTTCACAGTGGCATATGTGATGCCTTGTCCTCCAATGTCGTGGATCTCCTTCGGCAAGAGCCTCTTTAGGAAGAGGTATTTGATGAATGCACGGTATTCAAATTTACTAATTTCTGGGACTAAGCTGACATCCTCACTTTGGACCTGAAAAAACAAATTTAAAATTGGTTTAATCAAACCAAATTTTGCACAGTAGCTCAACAAATTATAAGCCTCATAAACGTATATAACTTTTATATCTAGCTTTGTTTGAACCTGGGTAGGCTGAGAACCTATCAACCTACCCTCGTATGAATCAGGAGTAGAAGTGAGGGAGAAAGCGGGTGGACACCATTCCTTCATTTTCAAAACAATATATACGCCGAAAACGTGAAAAAATGAATTTTAAAGGTCAATAGCTCCAATAATGTGAGAGCTACCGTAGTCAGTTCAAGACTTTATTTAGGAACTAGTATGTGCCCTATCCAAATATCCATGTTTCGAAATCCTGCGGTACTTCCGGAACAATTTATATAGAGGTAGTTGTTGAGTACTTAAAATTATATGCCCGTAGTCAAACTGCCTCTTTAAAAATTGTTGCGTGAGTGCCTTAGGATTCTGAAGCATGTATTCTTGGATAATGCTCATATTAGTTGTTAAGCAAAGTCTTGACCCGACGACATTAGGTTCCATAGTTCTGGAGCTATAGACCTTTGAACTTCAGTTTTTTCATATTTTCGTTAATCTATAACTCCGAAAGAAAGCACTTGTGTACCCAGGTTGGTCTATACTTTTTGTCTTATCTTGGTGACAGGAATCACCTTCCAAACGTTTTGAAACACCCTATATATATATATATATATATATATATATATATATATATATATATATATCGTCCCTTCACTTCCTAAAAACTTACAATGGTCAAAGATAGGTACAGAGTGATGTAATGCGTCCCTCTACCTTTTCGGATCACTTTCATCCCTGGTATGAACGGAGAATAATTTCTGTTCACCATGAATAGGTTACTGAAACGTTGGAATGGATAGAAGATTGTCCATGTCCGTATCTCAGAATATCCGTAAAAGGGTGGATTCTGTCCCGTAATAAGCCGGGACAAGCATATCTGCCCATATTATGGAGAAGTCCGCTACTGAAAGGTGTACGTTATGAGAAGTTTTATGGAACTAAAGGGTTTCTGATTCGATCTCACTTCGTGCCAAAGGATCTTGTGGCAAACACACGCCGTGTGCGTACTTTTTCTCGGGGTTTCAAACTTTCTTCATTAAACCGCTTCCTTGATTAACATCGTGTTCCTTAGCCTGGTTGAACGTTAAAAAAATAAATAAATAAATGACAACACTAAAAATTTAATTTATTCAGACTAGGATAACAGCATTGCAAAACCAATATCGGGTATCAGGATCACGGTTAACCATATTCACCTTTTAACTTCTTACAAATTCGATCTTGTTCAAAATGTGAACACTTCCCTAAAGGGTAATATCTCTTCTATTCTGTGGCTTCAGCTGTTAAAACCTATAGTCGATTGGTGAGAAGGTCGCAAGAAAGCAACACCTGTTGACAAAGAAGAAAAATAAACGTATATACAAAAACGAAAGAAGAAAACTTTTAAAAAAAACGAAACAAGTGAAACTGAAGGGAAATAGAAAAGAATCGATCATGAGGTTCATTTGCCTGTGGATCAAGAGAGTTGAAGAAAGGAGGAAAAACTTTTTTTTTTTTACATCTTCTTCCATACTTCTATACATTTTTTCTTAATTTTTTTGGTCTTTTGTTCCATTTCTTTTCTTGACTCTGAGAACCTTACCACCTGAAGCAACAACAGGCTTCAGTGTTGTAAGAAATAACTCGCGTGTCTTCTTCGAAAGAGACCTGTTCCTTTTTCATGCCGTTCGCAATTTCATGTGAATAGATGTTGTAGTGCTGCCATCTATTTTCGTATGGGGAATCAATTTAGAGTGACATACTTCCTTAAGAACTTTTTTCTTTTCTCTAAAAAAAATCATAGAACTGTTTTTATAAAATGTCACATCCTTTTTCTTTCCCGGTAGAGTTAAGAAGCTTTTTTTCTTCTATTTTTTCTCCATTTGGTTAGTCAAAGAACAAAGTAATGAATTACTGTACGTGTATAGATATTTTTTTGCTGTTTGCAATGGTTTGGTCTCAATCAATACTGGGTGTAATTAAAAGGGGGGAAAGTAACTGGTTAGGATAGTTGCTTAAAAATGTACTGTATTCTTAGGAACACGATAGAAGATATGGTAGAAGGAGGGACTGAACCAGCAATAGTAACTCCAACGTCAAGATGAAGAGGTTCGCTGAAAACTATCATCATATATTATTATTATATTATTATGTATTCTATCTTTTGGCAGGTCCTGGGACTAATGAGTATTTTTTTTTCTATTTTAGGTTTGGGCCTGGAAATATTTCTTCCAAGCTTTTCGACCTTCAGCTTCCTCTTTTAATTTCCAATATTTCTTCTATTTTCAAATCATCGATCAGTTGTGTTCTTCTTCTGCCTATTCCTCGTTGTCCTTCCACCCTTTCTTCTATGGTGGTATGAAACAGATAATTTCTTCGCAAGATGTGTCCAATCCAATTGGCCTTCCTACGAAGGATGCTGGCTAGAAACGTTCTCTTCTCTCTCATCCGTTTCAAAACATCTTAATTTGTTACTCTCTCTGTCCATTTTATCTTCTCATTTTCCTCTAGACAGCTTCATTTCTAAGCTCTCTAAGTATTTCTTCTCTAACTTCCTTAATGTCCAAGTCTCTGAACCATACAGTCCAGTACACCATACATAGCATTTGACCAACTTTTTCCTTAGTCCAATATTAAGCCTGCAAGTTAAGAGTGATCTTTTCGTGTTGAATACTTCTTTGGCCATGCCAATGCTTGACCTGATCTCTTTGATATAGCAAGCGTCTCTCGTCAAAATATTTGGCTGATACTTAATCGACCTCTTCAAGTTTTCTTTGTTCTACTTTGACTCGTACGTAGACAAGGCCAATTTGCTGGTAAATGAATTTCAAGGAATGGATAATTACTTATAATGATGATGATGACGATAACCTTGAAAGAGATGATAATTATGAAGGTTCAATAAGTCTCTGAATGTGTTCTTAGGCGTTCAACCACTCTCGCCAACAAACGTTTATTTCTTGGGATGGGTGTGGCGATTTCTAAAATAGGGACAAGTTGATCGACTTAAGCGTCTATTAGATGCTTGGAGTTTACCATCCTTCTTCAAAACCAAAGCTGTATGAGACATGGACCTATAGTTTATGTTAAGGAGATTCCATTATTTTGATGTTCATCTATATATACATATACTATAGATTTGTTAGAAGACTATATAGAAATAATAACAATTTTCGAACTGCACAACACCACTCACCTTGTGGTCGTGCTCTAATCAAAGAATCAAACAGACATGTTATGCATTTTTGAGAAATCACTGCAAAGTTGCTTGTATGTGAATCCACAAGACACGATTACTACAGCTGGCGCACCATGATGAATGAGGTATCGGCCAAGCATATTATATATATATATTCAATGGGCGATATGTTCGGCGACCATGTAAGCCAGGAAAGACTCACGTATAATTCTTCGAAGAAGGCTTGACCATCTCGGGATGTATGTGGCTGCTAATCGTTAAATTGAAATATGGTGTCCAGAGTTGTCCAAAGAAAAGGAATCTAGTTTTTGGCTTATAGAACCTTTACGATGTAGCGTTACTGGTAAAATTGCCCTCAATGTAAAGCATCCGAGATCAAAATAAATCAAAATAATAGAAGAATACGAGTACAGTGATAAATTGTGTCTCTCATATGGCTCAAGGGATGTTCATTAGTACACAACTAAAAATATAACATATTCATTCGAATGAAACCATGTGCTCAATTCTTGTGTTTCTCCTGTTCAATAAGATGGATCTCTATATTATTCTGTGACCTATATTTAATCATACAACCAGTGAACGTTTCAACAGTGATGAGTCTTGAGGAAAATAACATATATGTATACATCTTGTATACGACATTTAATCTACGAAGCTTAACCGCGTAAAGGGTAATTAAAGTTTCAATTTCCAAACTAATAGAAAGATAAGCAACGATTTGTTCACTTTTGCTAAATACCTCAAGAAACATACTTTATCTACAGAAACATATAATTGATAGGGTATTCCATCATGTGTTAGTTTAAATTCATTAGAACTTTTTTCTAGCTCAATGCTTACAACTTGCTTTATACCTGTATATTATTATCTAGTCTTTTTGACTACTTACTTCAATAAATATGCAGATTACACTGATGGATTCATAATGTGAGGGACGGAGTTTGATTATGCTTTGCCTTCCATAGATGTTGATTACATGAACTCAAAGTGATAGACAGTTCAACTCGAAGAAGAAGCACGGTTCTGTGGAATCTCCGTTTATTAGTTACGTAAGGAAAATTCATATCTTAGTAAACTTCAAGAAAGGTGTGGTATTTATTGTGGTCATGATGGGAGCTTCCGATGAAGTAAAATATCATTATCGGATTCAAAGTTGGTTCCAGAATTTCTGGGACTGACGAAGCTTTGATTCCTTCAGATATGGTAGTTCTAAGTCTTTATGCAATTGAACAGTTTTGGTATCACTTGAATGCTCAATGATGAGTCTTACTATTGGATCTTCTAGACGTTGGAGGAGAAGCAGATGTGTGCGGGTCGTGTGTTCCGACACAGAACATGCATATCCTGTAGAAGCAGCATTCAGATGAGTATGGCGTCAACATGGATCTGTAAAGAAGTCAAACTCAGGTAAATCGGCACTTCAACAATTTATTCACTTCCTGTGAATTTGCATGAAAGAGAGCTTATCTTTCCATGTTAAGGTGCTATTTAGCTTTATCTTTTCATTGTATCGTTGGTAATACTCTACATATTCATGTTACTTTAAATGGTAGACACATCGAAAACATTGCTGAATTTCCTACATGTGCCATATCACGAAGGGTAACAGTTAATTGCCGTGACCCGGCCGCATGAGGATCTCGTAAACATATAGGTGACTAATAACCCACAGGTACTTCCACAGCCAAAATCAAATTACTTGGGAGTCATTGCTGGATAACCCTTTAAGAGCACATTGCAGCAACAATTACAAAGACAACCCAACACCTCTGTCTCTCTCTGTCCTCCTCAGTTTCCAATTCACATAAGAGACCTTTCGCCACAATTACCAAATATGCATTGGCCCACACCTTATGCATACACATCACACTTGGCAGCATGCAACTAAATCCCATTTCCGACACCTTCAGGTGGTCCAGAACAAGGCCACAAGATCGATTATTGGTCATACAATTGACAGAAAATTTCCGCAAATACGCGAAGATTTTGACAAATGAACCCGTTAAGACCTCCAACCCAACACACCGTACTACTCTGAAATGCCATTAGAAACTTCACAAATCCATCCAAAGGGAACATCACAATACAAAAAGCGCACAAAAGAGTTTACTAATGTCAAATCCCTGAATACCGATCCAATGCAACAAAACGGAGAAGCAACAGAAGGGATCTCACTGAAATACGTGAAGATTCAACTGAAAAGCTGAATCCTCAGTTTAAGACATAAATCCTAGACTGAAACTTTTTACACAGGAATGAAATGGTGCTGTTTGTCTGACTGACTGTACAGCTGCTTATGACCCAACTTTCTCTCTGAATTAGTAACAATTTGAAATCATATAGGAAAGAGTAGTAAATTTAAAATATGAGGCTTTGTAAATCCTTGTTTAAAAACTGTTCATATGAGATATTTACGGCTTATGGTAATGATGTATTGGATCCTTGTTCGCCAAAATAACACCAAAATATGAACTATAACAATAGCCTTTAATACAAAAATGAAAACCAGAATATTCCTTTACCTTTATTGGGACACTAAGTTCCTAATATGAGAAAGTAATGCATATAATCTTGAATCCTCACAATAACATTCACGTCAAACACACTTGATACAAAAATGAGACGTAATTAAATGATATTATTCATAACTAATTAAAACAAATTAAATAACTTTTCTACAGGTTTAGGAGTAAATAGTTACACCCAGCTTGAAAAGAGTCCCTGTAGTGTTCTAATCGACAATTAAGGATGACGATTAAAGAACTGCTTGAATCATTTATTTCCTGCTTCATCATGTATCTTCGATAAAAATCTGTATGTACGCGTAGTTGCCAGTTGATATGCTAAACCTTTTAAATCAGTCATACATAGATAAGAGAAGAATACAATAGCTCACAGGAGGATTCACAAAATGTGAAGGAAGAACTTGCTTCTTACCTGCATTGGTATACAACCACATCATTTTCTCACTATCATTCAATACTAGTACACATTGTTTCAATATTATTTCAAGCATATTTCAACAACAGGTCATTTGAGTAAAATAAAATTAACATAATTTGCTTTATATTCTTGGCTTAAACACTTAATATTATAATACTGTAGAGCATTTATTATCTTAAATGGTACAGAGATTCCTTTACAGACATTGAAAATAGACGATCACTAGCAGATTAGATTATTCCAACTCAGACTAAGTAACTGACAGTCCAGCCGAATAGCATAGTAAATATTGTCAGATTAAAACACAAAGTAGAAGTTCATACGATTTCCCTTGGAAAAACTCCCTATTATTGAGAAATCTCACTTTTCAGTATCTAAAATTAAGTAGCCTTTCTATATTGCAAAAAAGTTATTGCAAACCATTATGATGGAGACATTTTAGCAAAAGAGAATTTTTACAAGTTTCCAGTTTCAACCGTAAGTACTTCCACTATATTTGGTGACAAACACATGGTGTTGAATACTGCTACTTTCCATACTTTTAGTCTGTTTCTTTAATTTTTTTATAGTACTTTTCTAAAGGCATCCAAAAATTCATCCGAGGGGGCAAGGTGGCTCAGGGGTAAAGCACTTATCTCTGGTGCGTGGGATCCCCGCCCAAGTAAGTTTGTGGTGGAAAACATTAGGATTAGGATTAGGATTTAGATTTCTGGGCCTTCGGCATCTAAGGCCATTTAGCCCTTCACGATTTGAGTTGAGTTGAGTTGATTTTAGTTTAGCGTCCCTTTCAGCAGCGAGGCTATATGAGACGTGGACCTACTGATTAACGTGGAATCCGAACCACATGAGCTCCCGCCGGGGATCGAACCCGGGTCTCCCACGCCAAAGGCGCGTACGCTAACCGCTTAGCCACGGAGGAGCTCCTTCACGATTTGAGGGATGACGTCTCTCGGCGAGCACACAATCCGGGGAAAGGGAAGGAAGAAAGGATTGGGGAAGGAAGGAAGCGGCCTGGGACTTATAAGTTAGGTACCACCCCGGCATTTGCCTGGTGTGAATGAGGTAAACCCAGGAAAACCTCATTCAGGGTGACTGGCCTGAAAAACCGTGTTGCACTTTTTCGACCGAGTCACCCCACCGGGAATCGAAATGGAAAACATCGTGCTCGTGGGTTTTCTCGGGTACTCCCGTTTCCTCCCACTTCCTCATTCCACCAATTCTTCCGTCATCATTCACTTGCTTCAATTATCGTCTCCCTTAGCCTAACAGGCATAATCGCGGGACGTTAAACTCAAAGATTTGATTTTCAAAAACTCGCCGCTTAGAAAATATTTTGAATCAAGCTGAGTTTTTTTTTTTTTTAAAGTTTAATGTATTCTTACTTCTAAGAGACTTATATAGGAGACAGTAGCTCAGTACTAGAGTGCTCACTTCTGATGAAAGAATTCCTGATTCGATCCCAGGTCATATGAGCTTGTAGTGAACCGCGTGATATCCGTGGGTTTTCACTTGATTCTTTCGTTTTCTTCCATATTATAATCTTACTAATTCTTTCATGAACATTCATTTTCATTACTCATTCTCCTTCTTTAATCTAAACAGTATAACCTTGGGACTAAAGGATTCATTTAATTTTTCCCTTTTCAGAGAGATTTACTTCAATTAAATTTCCCGGTAATATAATAATAAGTTAATTCTGGTAGAGACAGTAAAGAGCGTCACACAAAACTTACAAAGAACCATTCATTTATAAATTAATCTATACTGGTAGTTGAAAGGGTCAGTATTATATACCCTCATACATCTCATACTCTCACACCCATATTTGAGGCGAAACTGCTGCAAAACAACAATATCCTATGTTTTAGGCACTGCCTTATAATCCAAGTATACGAGATTTTAACCTTTGGGAAGCATATCTGTTTGGCATCAGCTCAAATAACAATACTTTAAGGTTTATATACCTTCTCAGACCCAAGTATGAAGTTTTAACTTAACCAATATCTTTTGAGGTTTATCACTGTTAACTTCAAAACACTTTTAAATTTTAAAAAAGTATACCGTTTAACCCCAGAAAGCTCTAAACTCAGGAGATATTTCCATACATAGGTAGCCACCGTTAAAATATTCGTTATCCATAAAGAGTTAACGGTCTGTCTTATTTAACGAACTGTGCCGAAATAGTCAGTCTAGATATCTGTTGTGAAAAACATAATTCAAAACTTTCCTTTAATTCAAGGTTATCGTCTGGTGTATCTGACATACGTACATAATAACATTACAATCTTAATACGTAAGTGCTTCTAATTATCTAGCGTGATTCTAATAAACAATAATAACATGATAATTATGTAATATTGAACTTTTTACTTACATCTCTAAAAGAACACAATTAACAGTTATCTCATTATTTTTTAAAAAAAGACTAAGAAAAAATGTGATAACAGTAAATTGTACACAGAGAAAAAAGTATGTAACGTATGCAAAAACGTAGGTTACATGCGTAAATGCTGTAGTTTTTGGATTTAACATACCACAATATGTAACATCTTGCATCAAATGATTAACTGAAAATGTATGTTTTATAACACTTTCCGTATAAGTGTTCCATGAAAGAAAGAACTGAATAGAGGTGGTAAGACTCTCGCATACAGATGGACGCATGTAACATATAGCTGACATATATAACATACCTATACGTATGTAGTATACGGAAAACTATTAGATGTCAGACATCTCGCAGCGGGATGATGTAATATCTAAGCGTGAAAAGGCCAATACATATGTACCATATCGATAACATATTTTCCGTACAGATTTCCGTAGTAAACTTTTGAATTCCGTATACTTGTACAATATACCGTTGTCCGGATAACGGTTTTTTTTAGTGTAATCCGTTTTAATTCGAATTTTCTCAGAATCATAGACTAATATTTAAAACAAATATAGCATATTCAGTAGTAACAAATTTGACTTTAAAGTGAACCTCCTGCAGATTAAGAAGTAATCTTTCCTTCACCAAGAAAACATTAAAGAATGAATATAGAATTGAAGTCAAATAAAAGAAAGACAGTGGATGACAATAATTTTTCTTTCTTTCTTTTCTTCTGTTGCTCATCATTGTGGAAGAAGGCAATTTCCGAACATTCAGAAATTGTTCAGTCAAGTCTCAATTCTCTTCTCCTCCTCCTTGAAGTCTCTTTCTCTTTCCATTCCATTCAATTCCTACACACGCACACGCATCCTTCCTTCGTCGCTCTTATGTGTGTTTTGTTTCCGCCAAAGTAAGCCACGGAAAATATCAAGCAGAGTTGCACAATGATAACTGTTAGAAGTTACTAGAAGACGCGAAGTGTTTTCTCCTTTAACGTTATAAATCGTTACAACCCTTTTTATTATTTCCATGTTTACAAATAGTATTTGTATCACCATTAGCAGAAGATAAACAAGAATATATACATTGTACTAATTACCAGAACATTTTTTAAACATATATACTACAAAAACACTTGCCTCCTTCTTTCTCAAGTGGTAGAATCATAATTTTAGTATATGTAGAAAGTATAAATCTTGTAATGGCTTTGTGTTGTAATGGAGCATGTTATACTATATGCATTTTTCTCTACAGGTGTTACAGCAGAGCATCTGTAAGGACGTAATAAAATGGAAAATGAGGTTCGTGCTATCATTTAGTACTTAACATTGAAAAACCTACAGCCAAAGAAAATTCATGAGGATTTGGTAAAACATTAAGAGTAGTCTGCTCCATTATATCCCACGGTTGAGAATTGGTGCCGTCAGTTCAGCTGTGGCAGATAGTCATGCAAAGGTGACCATGCAGCTGGCCACCAGTAACAGTGACACCAATAATGATATTTCCACAAGATATCCACGGCCGTCCACTGGCAACAATGGGACATTCCATTAACAGATGGATAGATAGAGTGTCTAATAGACTCATCCTTGGTTCTCCCGTTATGAGATGGGTAATCATCCTACCTTTTCAGATCAGCCTTACTACTTTTTGGCTGGTCCGTTGGTTGTAAGGACTGCCTATTAATTGCACGCTCATTCGGCATCTTTTTTTCATCTCACTAGCATGATTGAGTTACGCTCTCCATGCCTGACAAATTCTACCCTTTTGAAGCACAAGATTTCTTTAAAATATTTTTTTCTTAGATTTTATGAAATTTAGAGACCTATACACACGAAGTGACATAAAATCATAAAAATATAAAAGTCTTAAGTCAACTGCATTTCTCTACACTGGGCATTTACAGGAAAATTACATAACAGATATATTGTGGATATATGCCTTTAACAGAACATCTAATATGAAGATTTTACTGAAAGAAGTTCTGTTTCTCTATCATTATATTTTATATTTATTTCTGTCTATCACAAAATACAATAATTACAGTCTATTTTCTTCTTGTGGATGACATCAGATACAAATATAGCATGCAATCACCTACAAATGAGCAGGAGAATGTCCAGTGGAATGTGGTCACACGCGTGCTAAAGTGTTCTTGTAGGTATCTAATAAAGCAGAGTTTCGCAGTATATTTAATCTCCTTCAGATTTCCTCAGAGATAAAAATCAAAGAGTATAAAATCAGGTGATATAGGCGCTACTTCACGGGACCACGGCCAAATCCACTTCCCTGGAAGTTGAGCATTGAACTCTTGACATACTAACATCACAGTGAGATGAGACTCCGTAATTTTGGAAATAAGAGGGAAGTTGCCGTATCGGTTCAGAGAGAATAAAACACATGCTTCTGCAGAAATGTCAGGTACTGCGGCATGGTTGAGGTAGTGTTGATGAAAAATGAATCAATGGTGCAGCAGATGCTTCACATGCCGTACCATATCATTACAGGACTATATTTCTTATTTGGATCAATCCAATTTGGATTATTGTCACAGCGGTTATTGACAATTATGTCAATTGATCTCCCCATTCAAACAGAAATAGCCTCGTCGCTGAACAGTATGCCACATGTAAACAAGAGATCCAGTTCATGTTGGTAGTGGCCGCTGTAGCTAACTGCGTTTACCTCTGGTGCGTGGGCCCCTGGCACGATCCCACTTCGTGTCAAGTGAGCTTTGTGGCAGATAAACATTATGTGCATGGGTTTTATCGGCTTTATCTTTTCCTCTCACTTTCTTAATTCCATCATTTCATCCATTTTTATTATCACCATCTCCTTTAGGCTACGCGACTTAACAGTGAAACATAAAACTGAAAGATTTCATTTTATTTTCAGTTCATGTTCGGCTTACAAGGATGTCAGTGATTGGTATGCAATATCCAAACAATGGAGGATTACCTAACATCATTTTCCATTGAGGGACAACGAGTACTGTGTTTTGAATTCTTCATAAATGATGCTAGAACCGTCGTCACCATCTCCTCATTGGTGCCAGTCTGGTGGCCCACTAAGTGCCGTATCTTCCACTGTAGTATTTCACTGGCGATTATTTATGTGGTCGTGTTGTGCAATATTGGATGTCTATCTGGGTGTCCACCTATTGTAATCCTATGCAATATCTTTGGAACTGTGTCTCCTGAATATTAGGATGTCTTCTGTTACTTTGTTAGAGACATTTTAGATCACCTGCAACAATAAGGGATTCTATCGGTAACAACAAGACTGTCCAAACTTTTAGTGTTCTTAATGTATAAACTATACAATGTTTGAAAGAAACAATCACTCCCCTGGATTCCTGACCTTACGCTGGTGTTATCTGATATGTGACATGCCCCCTTGATCGTTCGAATTTTTTCTCTAAGTTGCATTTAAGATGGCGGCTATGGTTATCATGTACTTTACAAGTTTTGGATCCCCTCCACCACCACCTTTCATTAATAGATTTCATACTTTACTGTCATGTTTTAAAATAAAAGGGTGTCCCAAGGGTTTTGATTGACTCTATACAACACTAATGTAACACGTTCTTAGAACTAAATACCATTGTAGATAAAAATTAGAATCTTGAGAGCTCAATATTCCTATTCATTCAAATATTATCACAATGTTAATATTAAAATGAGAGTGGATACAACAAAATCTGTTTCCTAAAATACCCACGGTATCTTTGCTCGAAATCTTATAAGTTGATCAAACAGAAAAAATCGCTGTGTGATGATAACTTCATACAAAATGATGGTAAATTACTTTAAAAATGTTAAAGTTTTCATAAATTATGATACTGTAATGAAATTTGTCAATTTCACTTATTTCAAATTGTACTTGATTCGTGACTTTTGATCAGATATACATTTGAAATAGAACATTCCCTTAATGAATTAACGCGCGATGTAGAGAAGGTTCTACAAGAGGAGAAATTCTACTGTGATTTACATGAAACGCAATTCGGGAAGAAAATGATTACAAAGTAGTAAACCGGAGAATAAGCACAAGAGGAACTTTAAATTCCAGCGTTTATAAAGCCCTTAGGTAAATATTTCCTTTTGGACTTCCTGGAGCGCTCTCCATTTTGTTCCGAAACATCTTTCATTGCACACATTACATAGCTATCTGACTACTACAGATGCTACGACTAGTAGCAGAAGTAAAACTAAACATCCAACACAACAGAAAAGCATAATTCGTATCAACAGGATTGTCAGAATTATTGAATTTATGTAAAGATTTTTCTACATGGGTCTCGGGAGGCTACAAGAAGGTAATGGGTAAAACTTATCAGATTCTACGGCCCTAGTGTGCGAACACCAAACATTAAAATAGATCTTGGGTCTACCAATTATGCATATTAATTGAGAGAGCTTTCCTAACGAGTGGGAGCCTATGATACACAAGCATTTGAAGGAAAACTCACCTCCCACTTAGAGTATATACCCAGACAACACGTACGTGTACGACACATGTGCACTATCCATGCGTAAGCCGTACATTGGCACATGTGCACTTGTGTGGATGATGAACACATACATAACCCGTGCATAAGCCGTACACGTGAATTTGCGTGGATGAAGCACACATACATAACCCGTGTTTGTGCACATGTGCATTTACTTGGGTTATGCACAGGTACATAACCAGTGACTAAGTCGTGCATGTGAACATGTGCATTTGCATGCATAAAGTACACATTTACATAACCCGTGCCTAAGCCGTTACATACACATGTGCATTTGCGTGGATGAAGCACAAGTACAGAACCCGTGCTTAAAGCCGCTATGTGCACATGTGCATTTGCATGGATGAAGTACACATTTATATAACCCGTGCTGTAGCCGTTATATACACATGTGCATTTGTGTGGATGCAGCGCACGTACGTAAGCCGTGCTTAAGCCGTTATGTACACATGTGCATTTGCGTGGATGCAGCGCACGTACAGAACCCGTACTTAAGCCGTTATGTGCACATGTGCATTTGCATGGATGAAGCACACATTTATATAACCCGTGCTTAAGCCGTTATGTACACATGTGCATTTGCATGGATACAGCGCACGTACGTAACCCGTGCTTAAGCCGTTATGTGCACATATGCATTTGCATGGATGAAGCACATATTTATATAACCCGTGCTTAAGCCGTTATATACGCATGTGCATTTGCATGGATGCAGCGCACGTACGTAACCCGTGCTTAAGCCGTTATGTGCACATGTGCATTTGCATGGATGAAGCACACATTTATATAACCCGTGCTGTAGCCGTTATGTATACATGTGCTTTTGCGTGGATGCAGCGCATGTACATAACCCATGCTTGAGCCGTGCATGTGCACATGTGCATTTGCATGGATGAAGCACACATTTATATAACCCGTGCTGTAGCCGTTATGTATACATGTGCTTTTGCGTGGATGCAGCGCATGTACATAACCCATGCTTGAGCCGTGCATGTGCACATGTGCATTTGCGTGGATGAAGCACATTTAAATTACCGGTGCTTAAGCCGTTGTGTGCACATGGGTATTTGCACCGCTACTGCACGTGTGTATGAGACGTCCATAATACAGTGCAAGTGTATACTTTTACTTTCATTCTTTTACTCTCATTCTCATCAACAGAAAGTAACCTCCATTTTTAGTAGGTGTCGTTTTTCCTCCAGGCGGTGTTATAGAGACTTTTCGACGAATAACAGCTGAATGATTGTAAAAACTCCATAACGTCCACTGAGCTAGGATACAAGATAAACAGGTGGCAGCATTGTACTAATGTAACTACAGTCAGGCAGTTCATAGGCTTACAAAATTATTTTCATGTCCGATTAAAGCAGAATATGTTGCGTTATTTGTTACTTGGCAAACATGTCAAAGATACTACCTAAAGCTTTGCTCGTTGCAAATAATAAACTCCAAACCTAAATTCTCACTGACAATTATTAGTTACTTGTTTTATACTTTGAAGGTGATGTCTTTGCAGTTATAGATGGTGTTACTGTGTAAGACACCAAATATATAAACTCCTTTTTTCGTTCCATCTCGAATTTGCTTTTACATCACCTCTGTACTACGAGGAAATCACCTGTGCACTACATGTAAATCATCTGGGTACTGCTTCAAATCACCTCTATCGTACATGTAAATCATCTGGGTACTGCGTGTAAATCACCTCTGTCCTACATGTAAATCACCTGTGTGTTACGTGTAAATCATCTCTGTCCTACATGTAAATCATCTGGGTACTGCGTGTAAATCACCTATGTGCTACGTGTAAATCACCTGTCCTACATGTAAATCACCTGGGTACTGCGTGTAAATCACCTGTGTGTTGCGTGTAAATCATATCTGTCCTACATGTAAATCACCTGGGTACTGCGTGTAAATCACCTGTGTGTTAACGTGTAAATCATCTCTGTTCTACATATAAATCACCTGGTTACTACGTGTAAATCACCTGTGTGCTACATGTAAATCACCTGTGTGCAACGTGTAAATCACCGCTGTCCTACATGTAAATCACCTGTGAACTACATGTATATCGAATACGTGCTACTTGTAAATCACCTGCGTGGTAGGTGTAAATCACTTGTGCATGACGTGTACGTGCACATGTTCTGTGCGCGTGAAGATGTTGAATAGAACCTGGCATGTATATGTGCATCACATGTACAGGCGTGCATTTATACAGATGATGCACATGTTGCATCCGTGCAATTGTACATGTATTATACGGATACTGTACGTGCATTGTGCTGTCTGGGTAGTCTCCAAGTGACCGAATCCTACCGCGTGAGCATAGTCTGCACAGACCAATCCAACCCCAGACTTACCTAGGGGGTTGGTTCGTGATCCTACCTACCTCTGATAGTTCAAAATGCGTTCAGTTGATTACGCATGTGTTCAATCTCCATCTTTTGGAACCAAGTGCACGCATTACTTATCTGCTATCGGGTAGGAGCTACAGAATGTTATCTCCTGCCTACCTCATTTAACGAAAGAGATACACCATACATTATCGGAATCAAAAATTGATATAGACCATTCTTCCAGACGGATATTACCATTTGGGAGGCACCAATCTTATTTGCTGGGTAGTATCGGCAGTATTCCTACCTCATAATCTTCAAAGATTCCATACTGAGGTTCCACGTATACTTTCGGGCTCAATGGTCCGTGTTAATGATGAGTTTGGAAGGCTAATGACCACACACACTGGCACTTCATTTCTCCGGTAAGGGATCTTAACTTCACCGCCTCCACCTATGTTCATCACGAGAAAACAGTCCACTATGAGGATAAGCACTGCCCTTGCAAGGTGATGTTTTAATTCTCTATAATTTGCAGTGACAGAGTGCATGTACGTGAATGTGTTACGTTTCGAGGAGCTTTCTATCCTTAGTGCTCGCCTTCCTTCTTCAGCACGAAATTAATACCAGCCATACCGGAGTTACATCCCATTAACACTCCGATATTCAGAGACTGACTTCTCTGTGCTACTATATGTTTACTGTCTTTAATGAATTTCACGAAATTGCACGTCAGTTCTGACCATGGAATAATTTTGTCGCGTAACAATCAGGCACTACTGAAAAGAATGTACCCATTCTTGTGAGAATGAGACAGGAAAGTTCTTAAGTGTAGACTCCTTTCTATGTAGAAAGTTATCCAATCATTTACAACTTAATGCCCTGTGACGCCATAACCTGATCCTCTTATTCTCAGCAAATATGAGAAATCAGTTATATGAAGCAGTGGTGGTTCGCAAACAACATCAATGGGCGATTTCATAGTCTTGTGAGTAGATTCGTGTATCCATAACTAGTCGTTAACTGTCAACACTTTCCTATACTTGCGATCCTTGTCATCTTCGATAACACACCTCTCCCACATTTCTGATTCGACAGAAAGGAGTAATCTAAAACAGGAAGAGATTGAAAATGATTAAGTTCCGGTTTCAGAATTTATAAATACAATAAAAGCAGTAGTAAATAGGAAGATATCATTTTTAAGAAGATTGATTTACCAAAACAGTTTAATATTTTTATTCAGTCTGTCTGTGTGGCCGTCCGTCTTTCTGGTGTGTCAAAAATTTTAAAAAACAGCTTGATGGATAACCATCAGTTTTGGCCATGATGTAGAGGGTGGTCGAAAGTTACGAATGGAGTTCTCGGATGGAGCGGTCGACCTGCTAGAAGTGGTAGAAATCAACAATTTACTATTTTTATGTTGATCACTATAGAGCTAAAACGTTAATAGAAAGCGAAAAGCAGCTTCATGAAATCAGTTCTAAGAATACATTTCGTTTCCGTCCTTAAGAGGCCTCATCCCGGCGAAATTAAAATACCGCTAATTTTACAGTAATTATGTGATATCTTCCAATAGATAAAAGATAATCAAAACGTGGAACAAGAGCGCACTAGACAATATCATTTAACATGAGATACCGTTATCACGACTCACGCAAAATGATATTGTCTAGGGCGCTCTTGTTCCACATTTCGATTATATTTTATGTATTGGAAGATATAACATAATTTCTGTAAAATTAGCGGTATTTTAATTTCGCTGGGATGAGGCCTCTTAAGTCTCTACTAAACCTAGGAATCCACTACAACTTCAGCTTCAATATTGAGCTATATTAAGCAAAAAATATAAGATTGATAGAAGCGATTCTGAAAAGTCGATTTAGCATTCTAAGAATAGATACCACGTTCTCTCTTAACCCTTTATTCAAATCGTAAGCAGCAGAAATCAACTACCTCCGGTTTTAACGTTGACCGATATACAGTGAAAATGATACAAAGAGAGATGTCATTTTCTGCAATCAATTAAGCGTCCCTAGAATATATTCCATCTCCACTCTGATCTCTTTACTAAAACTGGAAGTGGTAGAAATATACTAGAACTTCCAGTGTCAATATTAATGGAGAAAATATCACGCCATACAAACTAAACTTCTTCACATGGTGTACGCGTCATACTGCTAGTTAGACCTATCTGATATGAATTTAGTTTTCCAAAAATAGGTTCAATCTCAGCTCTAATTCCTCTATTATAACTGAAAGCGGTAGAAATCTATAATTCAATATTCATCTCCAAAGAGAATAACAGAAGAGATATCGAGAAACGGTTTTTCGATATGTGTTCATATTTCCCACAAAATATTGCTATTTCCATTTTTTTTAATGCTCTACCAAAGTGGTAGCAATTGTTACAGTTTTCTATTTCAGCATTTAGATACTTAGAAATGCTACTCTTTGTTAATAAATTGAATTCAATCAAATATATGTGAGCTAATAGCTGTTGCATAAAGAATGCTACATTTGAAAATGTCTGCCGTTTCTGATCTAGTAAGTTGGCAACACTGAACAATCACTATTTTAATCTGTTGTCTTTGTGGTTAGCAGTCGCGAAGCGCCGAATGGCGCATAATTGTAACTTGTTTTCTGTGTTAGTAGGAATGGAACGCTCACCACATTTGTAATAAGTTTTCACTAAGACAACACACTACTCCCTCGTGAAGCGCTCCATTCTTACCCGCACAGAAAACAGATGACAATCATGCGCTATTTGGCGATCCATGACTACTAACCACAAAGATAGGTGAAAACTAGTGATGGGCACAAAAACCGTTTTTTCGGTTTTCGGTTTTTAGAAAAACCGAAACCGGTTTTTGAACAATTAAAATAAACGGTTTTCGGTTTTCACCGAAACCGGTTTCGATTTTATTCAAAACCGGTTCAGTTTTCTCCGAAACCGGTTATCGGTTTTCTCCAAAACCGGTTCGGTTTTTCACCTGATCCGGTTTCGGTTTTCTTCAAAACCGATTCCGTTTTTTTTTTTTTAATTTGTTCTATTTCTGACCAGAATGGTGTTTCGTTGTTCTCCGGAAACCGAATCCATTTCCACAGAATTAGTCTTATGTGATTTCGAAAAGTTTTCACCGAAACCAGTTTCGGTGAAAAACCGAACCGGTTTTGGAGAAAACCGAAATGTCGGTTTTTCGGGTTTCGGTTTTTATAGAAACCGGTTTTCTGTTTTTATAAAAACCGGTTTTGCCCATCCCTAGTGAAAACCGTGTAACGTTCAGTGCTGCCAACTTACTAGAACAAAATAGCGGACGTTTCAAAAGTCGCGTTCTTTATGGGACACCCTTTAAACATTCACTCCTCAAACTAAATTCTTGTACTTATGACCATTATATTGCAGCTTTTCAAACAAAGGTATTGATGGAATTTTATTAGATCTGACTGCATATTACAACTTATATATACACAGTGAAACCTCTCAATAACGGAAGATCGATGAGATGATATTCTTTGTGTTTGTAAATGAGAGGTTACACAAATTTAGTTTTCTTACAGCTGATACAGTAATTTAATTCACTATAAATATAGGCTAATATCAAAACACTGTACTTAATGCTCGAATTATTGGGGAAATAAGGGGTGATCTCCCTCTGTAAAGAAACAGAAGCATCCATGAGAAATATGTTTAAATGAGAGCATACTACAAAATTCTTATGTGATTATTTTCTCCTCAACTCATACTTCTATAGAAATAACTTAATTTGCTTACTGATCGTATTAAAAGTAATCGAAATGAAATTAAATGAAATATTTGAGTTTTACGTCCCACGGTTATGCCGGTTAGGCTAAAGGAGACGGTGATGATGAGAGATGAGTGAAATGGTGGAATGAAGAAAGTGGGAGGAAACGGGAGAACCCCGAGAAAACCCACGAGCACGGTGTTTGTCCACCACAAAGTTCACGTGGCGGGGGCTGGCATCGAACCCGGGACCCCAAGCACCAGAGGTGAACACTCTACCACTGAGCCACCGCGCCCCCCTAAAAGTAATCGAATAAGAACACGCATCATTATTAAATACTAAGATTTAGGATTTAGATTTCTGGGCTTTCCGCATCTATGGCCATTTAGCCCGTCGCGAATGAACGTTATCCTGGGAAAGGAAAGGAAACAGCCTAGGACCTACATGTTAGGTACCACCCCGGCATTTACCTGGTGTGAATAAGGAAAACCTCGTTTAGGATGGTTAGCCTGATAAAGCTTTTAACACTTTTTTTTTTCGACCGATTGCATTATTAAATACTGAAAATTAAAACAAAACTAACAAATCATAAAGACTTAAAAGTCCAGCCTGCAGATTATCCTGCGGACATTAGTTTCTGATTCAAATTTGCTTGTACCTGCTGGATCAGTTGAAGGGACCGATTGAAGATTTCTTTTGAAATTGCTAAATACGAACGCACTGAAAATAATTCCGGAACGTTATAGGGAGGTTGCTAAAAGTTGCAGGTAAAACATTATCTGAGAATGTCCATAAGGGGACACATTTTTTCCCGTAATTAATTCATGTATTTTTGCTGAGACGGAAAGATTTATTCATATGGTGGAAGTGTCTGCTAAGGAAGTGTCCGCACTGTATTATGTTCATTGAGAAAAATCTGTTAGTTTGAATTCATTTATACAATATATAGACTAGTCTTTTACAACTCTTCCTGATTATCTAGTGCAGTGATAGCCAGTTTCTAATGCGCTGCAGTCGAGAACAAAATAAGGACTATACCTGGGTGCCAGGCAAATTAAAAAAAGAAATTCAACAATGGCAATTTATGATTATATATATTTATATTCTATTCTGTGCATCTTGGTTCTATTCTATTACATGTATTTAAGCTAATTACGGACTGAGCTATGAACATTATTAAATCTGCTTGTTTCTAAAACTTGGCGCAGATGAAATTACTTTACCTTAAAGAAGAGGTTTGGTGACGAAAGTATTTTCTAAATTTAAAAAAATTAGACTTGGTTCAGGTATATTATGAAGGAAAGCTTCAGTCTTCCTGTTACGCACGTAGAAAAAAGAAACAAAAGAAGAATGAACAAATCTTCCTGGCCAGATGAAACATACTCGCGGGCCCCCATTTGGTCATCATTGATCTAGTGTTTGGATGCAAGTGTTTCTCGGATTCGATTTGCGGTGGGAAAACGTCGAAAGCACTACCGTGGTTCGAATTCTAGTTTTAAGTTATCTCTTGTCATATATAGTCTCACTGTTGACAAAGCCCGTAATTATAAATCAATAAATCATCATGTGAGCACAATTATTAAGAATAGGATGCTAACCATATTTGCTCCTCCGCAACATTATTATTTATTGTGACACTGTCAACGAAAAACGCAAGTCTCTAGTTTTAATATGTGTGAGCTTGCAACACTTATTCATAACAAACTGAAATTGAAAAATGCTTAATATAGGAACGAGAATAAAAGCATTTGAATCTAACGAAGACTTTGAAGAAAAGGGGAGGGGGATTGTTGTGAAAAAAATAACAAGAAATGCTTTCGTCCTTTTTTTCCCTTTCGTTCGTTCATCACATTATAGTACATAGTAATGGATTAAATTGTTCTATTATCAAATTCAGTGATGTTACTGCAGACCCACCGTCACGGGAGCTCCTGAGGGTACGGGAACCTGGAAACGTTCAGTGGTTACTAAAGTATGTTTGGAAATGAGTTCTCAGTACATGACTCACATCAAACATTACGTAATATTCCATTTCATATCGCTTTCTATTGGAGAGTCCGACTAAGAGAAATTAAGGTAATTCTTAAAATTGTTACTTTGACGTAAAAGAAATTTCTAATTTGAATGGCTTGTTGGCAACGGCTGAGGCTGAATATGTGGTCCTGTAATCCAGTTTTTTTGGAGGAGATATAATGTGGTGAGGAATAGCCCATACTGGAAAGGCTGTTTATGCATGATGGTCTGCACACTCTCCAACTGCATCGGGCGTTAATGGTAGATCCTGTCCTTTATAAGTGATTGCATAGGATTAGGACTATGTTTTAGATTTCTGAGCTTTCGTCATCTATGGCCATGTTAGCCCGTCATGTTTTGAGGGATGACGTTCCTCGGCGATGACACTATCCGAGGAAAGGGAAGGAAGAAAGGATTGTGGAAAGGAAGAAAACAGTCTGGAAGCTATATGTTAGGCACTATCCCATAATTTGTGTGATATGAATGGGAAAAACCCAGAAAATCTCACTCAGGATGACTAGCCTGAAAAAGCTTTTATACTTTTTCGACCGAGTGTCAAGTAATTGCATAACGTATTATAATATTAAGATAAAAGATGCAAAAGAGCCCGTATTTTGGGTTGAAGATTCCTATACTCAAATACTTGTTTGACAAGGTACAGTTAAGATAAAATGTTCTTTGAGGTTAAATTAATGAATTGAGTGATATTTAGAAAAGACCTTTGAAATGATTCAGTTTTAACAGTAATTTCACAGTACTGCACACTATTTTTTTTCAAACGCCTACCCTTTAAGCAAAATTTATTTTATGTTTCAGAAGTTCGTAATTCTTTCTAAACTTATTGATTCTGACCTCATTTAATATATTTTGAGGATTTTAGTGGTAGCAGATGGACTGGTAGCAGGTCGTCATTGTAAAAGGCGAAATAAATCCATAACAAATAATGCACTAACAAAAAGGGATAAAAAATATATTGTTCCCATTTGGGAACAGTGGGCTTAAATGGGTGAGACACTTTCCGCCTCATATACTATATGTATTCCGAATAACATCATTGTCCAACACTTATCTCAGTGCCGATAGACAATTTATTATTATTATTATTATTATTACATTTATTATATTTTTCACATATATACGAGGATATATAAGTGTAGTGTAAAAAAATATTTGACGGTTAACTTCTCCTAAATCGCTGAACCGCCTTTGATTATTTTTGATAGATATGTGAATCCTGACCTAATTTAGGTTTTTATTACGTTAGTTTTCGGGAAGAGTTTATTCTAAGAAATGTAGACCGATTCTATAATTTATGTAGACCGATTCTATAATATTATCTCACGAGCTCGTCAAGTTAGAAAGATAAAACTTGGTATATAAACTCATTAAAAATAAGAGGCACATGCCCTAGCATTTTTAAAAATGCTTACTTTATGCTGAGCTGGGAACACACACACACACACACACACACACATATATATATATATATATATATATATATATATATATATATATATATATATATATATATATATATATCCGAGGGTGGTTCAATAATTATTGTCCCTGACCTATAAGCAGTATTATTTTCCCAAAAAGTCTCCTTTCAAAGTAATGCACTTCTTTCATCTACACTGTAAAAAATTTCGCCTTAAATTTACTGACCGATTACCGTCAACTCTCGCTGCCATCCGATTACCCTAAATTTTACGGACCACCGTTTTTTCATAAAAACGGCAGACCGTATATTTACAAGCAAAATAATATTGACCGTATTTAGAAACAAATTTGGTACCGTATATTTTACAGTAATTTACCGTAAAATTTAGGGATCGTTTTTTTTAAAAAATAGCACAGGTGTGTTATTACCGTACAAGATTTACGGTAATTATCACAGAGGTCCTTGCCAGTGCAGCGTGCCCTCTTGCTAGATCCAGTAAGAATTCTTGCTGGGCAATATATATTGACCCAAGTTTCATCGAATTGCTGGAACTGTATCAGTACACACACTAGCTAGCAATAATTTTTCCTGTATGGATGCAACTAGAGTGCACGCTGGTCCACTGAAAGACTACTTAACTAAAGAAAACACAAAAGTGAACGAAAGAAGCGTTGCATCTACGACGTGCATAATATCCATAAAAATAAAAGTTGAAATTAATTCTTAGTTTCTAATATCGAACCCTTGTTCTGATATCATCTTGAATATACATTGCTTTTTCTTTTCAAAATTACCAATTTTGTCATGTATTGAACAAAACACCAGAAGAGGATTCGATATTACATACAAAAAAACAAAAAAACAAAAAAAAAACTATTTCTTGAATTTTATTGCTGAGTTTACGCACGCTTTGAAAATGTAGTTGGAACAAACATCCATGTCCTTTTAAGATATTCATAAATCGATATTCTGTTGCAGTGTTAAGACTAGCTTTATGTATTTATGTATCTTCGCTATGAGTACCAGTAGACTAATAGACCTCAAATAATCTAATCAGCGATTCATTTGATTAGTCGCATTATTACGGTTTCAGATAACCAAGCAGGCACCCGACAACATAGCTTAGAATGACCAGAACTACGACTAAACAAGTGTAAAACCATATGACTTCTCACAACACTGCCTACAGTATCCAGTATCCGCTATCCCAAATTAATAAATACGTGTTTGTATAATTATGTAACAGTGGCATCAATGCTATTAAAAAAAAGTCACTAAACTTCCAGAGTATCGGACTACTTTTTCATATTTATTAAACGCTCAAATGTATTAACAAGACACCATAACAGATTATAGGTACTCAGAACAAAATTAAAGATAAAAACATTTACAGAAATATTTTTCAAATCTAACAATTCATTTATTCAGAAAAACTAATGACAGCATGGGCGCCCGATGAAAACTTTCTAGGGGACTCATCTCCCTGGTTACTATATACTCTATTACATTTGATACCTTTTATTTGTATTAAGAAATTTAATACGTTTTCATTAGCTAGGGGAGCGACCCCCTGCCCCTCCTTCGGGCACACATGAGTGACAGTATTCTTTTATTTCTGTAACATGAAAAATTCCAGTTGATGCAACACAATTTATGTAATGCTGTACTAAGTACGGTAAACTACGAAGCACTTTTCCTAATTTAAAAAAAAAAAAGTATTTCAACATTGTGATTCTAATTCTAGCTTCACCACCACTCGTAGTTGGCTACATTATCATAAGACTTTACTTTATACATCCAGCAGCTTCTTGGTTTCGAATCATTGCACTTTGGAGCGATCTGCTTACCACGATAGCCAACTAAAGTTTTGTTTGTCACCGAACAAAGTTCAAATATTAACATGGTGCTTTCCCATACATTACCTTCCTTAATGTTGAATTTCCAGGATATCTTCAACACTAGTATTTATATATCACACCAGAAAACCACACACTAAACAAACAAACAAAAGAGAAAAACAACACAAAACAAAGCACAACACATCCGAACCTACGCGCCATCAATCCTCGCTTCGACCATGTGCTTTTTCTCTCCAATGCGCATGCCCGACACAAGCATCTGACAGGAAAACGGTCTCCTACCATTATTTTAGAAAAACGGTAAACCGTATATTTTTTATGGTAGGAGGCACTTATTTTCACGGTTATTGGTTACAGTGTATGCTGTAAAGCCACTATGCCACCTTCAAAGAAAGTCTCTGACTGAGCCGTGAGCCATTCCTCAGCTTCAATAACAGCTGCATTTGAGTGAAACTTCTTCTCCTTGAGATGCTCCTTCAACTTTGGGAATAAATGAAAGTCACTAGGGGCGAGATCGGGTGAGTAGGGAGGATGTTCCAACACATCAAAACCAGCAGCATGGTTTGCGGCGCCAGTAAGATGGCTTTTGTGGGCCGGAGCATTATGTTGATGGAACAGCACTGTTCGCTGCAACATACCGCGCCGTTTTTCCTTGATTGCTTCGCGTAACTTAGGGATTAGGGCTGCATAATAGGCCCCCGTGATAGTGTGTCCAACATCCAGGTAGTCAATAAGGATCAGACCCTTCGCATCCCAAAAAATTGTGGCCATAACCTTGCGTGCTGATGCTTGCACCTTGAACTTGTGTGTGGGAGGCGAACTGCTGTGCCGCCACTCCATGCTCTGTCGTTTCGACTTGGGATTATAGTGGTGGAGCCATGTCTCATCCACTGTCACAAATCTATCACAGAACTGTTTCAGGTCAGCCCGCATAACCTCCAAACCAGCCCTTGAACATCGAACTCTGCCTTTCTGATTTTCACGAGATAACATTTTGGGTAACCATCGCGCTGACACCTTTCTGAATCCCAAGTGTTCATGCACAATGCTTTCCACTGAGCCTACAGAGATGTGCATGACGTCTGCTAACTGTTTCAACGTGATTCGTCTGTCTGCTATAATCGTATCATGCACAACATCAATGTTTTCAGGGGTGCATGCTGTTGTTGGAGGACCAGCACTAGGGGCCTGTTGACATCTTTCCCTGCCGCAACGGAAGCCGCGGCACCAGTTCTTTACCACCTGGTAGGAAGGAGCCCTATCACCCAACACACTGATAATGTTCTCATGAATCTCCTTTGGGCTTAACCCCTTTTTCTGGAGGTACTTGATGACAGCTCATTGTTCGGTTTTCTCCATTTTTCAAGCTAGGTGCCACCTCTCACACCTGAAACATCAAAAAAGAATATTAATATAGCAGCTATGGTTCTGAAATTTAGCATATAGGCATCTAAGACATTCCCCAATAGCCCATTAGGCTACAATATTCCCCATCAACCACCCCAGCTCAACTATTTTAAATATACCGGGGACAATAATTATTGAACCTCCCTCGTATATATATATATATATATATATATATATATATATATATATATATATATATATATATATATATATATATATATATATATATATATACAGGGCCGCCCACAGGGGGATGTATGGCGCAAGCTGCGCCATTGAGAAAAATTTTCGGGGGATTTTACTCTACTTTCGAACTAGCAATTTTACTGTCGGAATAGCATTAAAACACGATTTTGAGAAGCTAATTTTCAAAAATTTTCCGGGGCGAACCCCCGTACCCCCTGCTTCGATACTCGATGAATGAAGTACCGCGCAAGTAGCCGTATGAAAGGAAAGGGTGGTTCGTTTTAAGAGAGAAGGGTCGCCCATAGGAGGGATGAATGGCGCAAGTTGTGCCATCGAGAAAAAAATTGGGGGGAATAAAAAAATTGGGGAAGAATTTTACTCTAATGTCGAATAAGTAATTTTGCTGTCGTCAGAATAACATTGGAACACGATGCGATTTTTTTAAAATCTCGAGAATGAATCCCCCTACCCCCTGCTTAGAAACTCTATGAATGAAGTACCGCGCAAGTTGCTTTATGAAAGGATAGGCTGGTCGGTTTATCGCTTTGTATAGGTAATTTACCCATTTTCTGCTGGGAGCATTTATTTATTTCTTATTTATACCATGTACGACACTTAATAAGTAATGCTGTTCAATTGCTACATGATGTATAATAAATGAATTAATTATAATATTTTGTATAGTTTTCTGTTTGTGGGATTACATTTTCCACTTAATTAAAAAGAAGTGAAATCACAAAAATGAGCGCCAAGTTCTGGTGAACAACAGGTACAAACACTCAAGAAATCACTTTCAAATTTAGATTTGAAACTTGCCTATGTTGACTGTTGAAAATTATAAAGTAGTTTGACATAATTGTGAGCTAGTGGTAACCATACAGACAACAGCCAAGTTTCAAATCTAAATTTGAAGTGAGCCAGTGAGTGTTTGTAACTGTTGTCCACCAGAACTTGGCGCCTATTTTTGTGATTTCAATTCTTTTTAAGGCCACTCGTACTTGGCTCTTTTACAGGAATGTTTTTTGTTGGATAACACTTCTTTTTGTAGGCTAATTTCGAGGATAACATTTTCTTTTGGTATCAAACTCAATAACTTGTAACTAGCGTCTTAGTTTTCATGTACAAGGCAATTATATCAATATTTTGTAAAGAAAAAAATAATATTACTAATTGCAAAAAAAGAATACCTGTGCCATACACAGTGTGTAGAAGTTTTTATACCCTTCAATATCCTTATAGAACATATTTAGTATTGTACACTACCAAGACTACTAATAAAAGTAATGCCATTTTTATAATTACTACTGCCCCTACTACTACTACAAGCATTTTATAATACTACTACACGAAATAAAAACAACAACAAAAATAACAATTACTAGTACTATAAAAACTACTGCTACACTGGGCACCTGTTTTTAGAGGACTTGAGTTTTGAGGAGGGAAAAGATTATTAGTTTTTGGGAGAGTGCGCCATCAGCTTTGGGGGGATGGGCACCCCTGTATATATATATGTATGTATGTATGTATATCTGAAAACACTATGCATATAAAAATGGGTGTAAATGTGTAAGTTCCAAAATAACTCTGGAACGCTTTAAGCATTTTAAACCATACAACCTTAAAAAGAATACTGTGGGTATGAAAAATGATCGAAAATGGCTGAGATTAATGTTGAATTCATAATTTTCGGGGTCACTGAGGTGAACCATGACACTCACGATGCCGTTTAACTCTAAATTTAGACTCCATTACAGAATAGTACCTCTGGAGGAGAAAGGGTGAAAGGTAAAATAATAAAAAAACGCCTGATATTAATGTTTGCGGTATCACTAAGTTAATTAGTACACTCCTGATGATTAGAATTAGTATTAGGATTTAGATTTCTTTGCTTTCGGCACCTAAGGCCATTTAGCCTGTCACATTTTGAGAGATGACGTCCCTCAGCGAGCACACTACCCGGGGAAAGGGAAGGAAGAAAGGATTGGGGAAGGAAGGAAGCGGCCTGGGACCTATAAGTTAGGCACCACCCCGATATTTGCCTGGTGTGAATGTGGAAAACCCAGGAAAACCTCATTCAGGGTGGCTTTTTTGGATCGAGTGGCCCCACCGTGAATCGAGCTCCGGGACCGCTCGCACCAAAGGCGAGAGCGTTAGCGACTACGCTACGCGGGCCACCACTCCTGATGCTTCAAGTTTAATTCTCGGTGGAAGTAACACTCCCTATCGCCCAAGGGGTGTGTAGGAAATGGAATCGTGTACAAATAATCGAAAAAGACTGATATTAGTGTCGAACCCATAGTTTTTCGCGTCGATGAGATGAATAGTCGCATTTCCCGATACCGTTAACATCCAAATTCAGTCCCCATGTGCATGGAGATGAGAAGGGATGAAAAACAAAATGTCTAAGATAATCGGAATTACTGTCGAATCCATCGGGATTCGTCGTCGATTACTGTATTTTTGGGGTCGATAACCTATTACGTGCCAATCCCAATGACATTTAAGCCCAATCTTATGATAAAACAAGCATCGCAGCTCGCTGGTGTGTACTTCTCAGCTTTTCATTTTCTGACAGGCACAATGCGAAAGGCGTTGCTCTTACATCTATGGATATCCATATAACCTTTAATATAAGAGCAAAACGCCTTTATATACGAGGGTCATCCAGAAAATAAAGACTGTTTAGTTATACAAAATGAAAAACACAATTTTTATTCATAAAAGCAATTCTGCTACATATCTGAAGCTTCTTACTCTTCTCTACATAATCACCACCTTCATTTAAATATTTGTCATATCTGTTCGCAAGCTTCAGAATACCTATGTTCTACTCTTCTGCTACTAGTTCATTAAGCCAGGTAGTTACTCCCAAGGCTGCTCTCGCATTTCCACCGCACAGCCATTCCTATTTCTCTTTTCAGAAGCAACTGGCTTTCGTAACAGCTGTGCTCATAACACTGTGAGTGGAGGTTGCAAGAAGTCGCCCTGGTGCAGTTGGGTTAGTCAAAATGAACTGCGTGATTGAAAATCCTGCCAACTGTGATGAAAGAAGTGTTATTCGATTTCTAAACGCTCAAAAGGTGAAACCGACCGAAATTTACCGTCAACTGAAGAAGTGTATGGTGATAATGTAACGAAGGAAAGAAATATGAGAAAATGGTGCGTAATGTTCAACAATGAATGAGCAAATGTGCATGATGAAATTTAACCTGGACGCCCATCAATCATCACAGAAGACTACATTGAACAACAGAATCTCGAGAGACAGGCGCTTAACTCTCGACGAATTGCAAATTGTGTTTCCAGACGGTGCACAACGTATTCCGCGGCAACTGAGTGAGCAACACAGAGCTCAGAGAATAGACTCAGCATTAACATTCTTGATACAATATCACATAGATAGTGACGTCTTTCTTAATCGGATTGTGATGGTGATGAGATCTTGATGTGTCACATTACTCCAGAGAGTAGTCGCCAATTACTTGAGTGGCATCATCCCTCAACATCCAAAAAAGCCGAGAAAAATCAGACTCTCTCAATATCAAAGGTCATTGCAACCGTCTTTTGGGAGCGTATCTGTGTTCGTAACAATAAAAGCAAATCGTTATTATGAAACTCGAAAAAAACTATTGTGAGCCGTCGAAAACAGGAGTTCAGCAATGCTTTATTGATGAATTGTACTTCTTCATAACAGTGCCCGCACACTGTTCCTGTAACTCAAGAATTGATGTATCAATTCGGATGGGAAATTTTTGATCATCCACAGTCCGGACCTTGCTTCTAGCGATTTCCACTTTTTCCCTAACCTGAAAGACTTCCTTGGGGATAAACGTTTTGGAAGTGCTAAAGAGTTGGTGAATGCAATGACAATCTGGCTTACTTAACTGGCCCTAGAAGAGTAGAACATGAGAATTGTGAAGGTCATGAACAGATACGAAACATGTTTAAATGAATGTTGTGATTATGTAGAGAAGTGAGGAAAACTTCAGGTATGTAGCAGATTTTTTTTAAAATATTGTGTTTTTCATTTTGTCTAACGAAACGTTCTTTATTTTCTGAATGACCCTCCTATATATAAAGATAGATGAATGTATATGTGTATGTATAAGAATGTATGTTCCATCATAAATCTGAAACGCCTGGAGCAATTTCAACCAAACTTGGTACACGTATGATTTTCAATCTGACTAAAAAGTTTGTGGAGTAAAATACCCCTAGCTCTACTAGTTGCGTCGGTAGAAGAGGATGACATGCAAAAATAATCGAAAACGACAGATATTAATATTGAATCCTTGGTTTTAGAGGTCACTGATAAGAATATTGATAATACAGACGCCGTGAAGTTCAGATCCTACTGGGGTAAAACATACCTAGCATCCTAGGGGTGGGGCTAGAAAGGATTTTTAGATTTCTGGGCTTTCGGCATCTAAGGCCATTTAGCCTG
Organism: Thermobia domestica; assembly: GCF_964235325.1. Lineage (NCBI taxonomy): Eukaryota > Metazoa > Arthropoda > Insecta > Zygentoma > Lepismatidae > Thermobia > Thermobia domestica. The sequence goes on from NC_137462.1 coordinate 194,747,404, forward strand.
TCACGTTTTGAAGGATGACGTCCCTCGGTGAGCACACTATCCAGGAAAGGGAAGGAAGAAAGGATTGGGGAAGTAAGGATGCGGCCTGGGACCTATAAATTAGGTACCACCCCAGCATTTGCCTGGTGTTAATGTGGAAAACCTCATTCAGGGTGGCTGGAATGAAAAAGCGTTATACACTTTTTCGACCGAGTGGCCCCACCGTGAATCGAACCCGGAACCGCTCGTACCGAAGGCGAGAGCATTAGCGACTACGCTACGCGGGGTCATAGAGGTAGAATGCCTGTAGGTCGAGCCGCCGTACGTGACGGACGTGTATTTTTTGAGCTCCAGAAATCAGTCAGGTGGGAAATATGGGTATTGGTGTGGAGTGCTGGAGAGCAAGAATAGGCTTTTTCAAGTAATCGCTCGTAGGAAGTGTTGCAAACTAGAAACCGGTCCGTGCTATGACGCTGCGTTTGGTGTGACAATAAGTGTAACTATGGTAGTAGCGATTCTCCTAATTATTAGCGGCCTTGAGACAAACCCTGGGCCTTATAAAACGGACGACTTATTCAAGAAATTAGAAGAAATGGATAAGAAAATTACAGGACTGTATGACGTGGTAGGAGATTTCAAGAAGCAGATGGATAATGTAGTGGAGGAAGTAACTAACTTACGGAAGGACAATGAAATGCTAAGGCAGGAGATCTCAATAAATAGGGAAACTATCAACAAACTGGAAAATCACTCGAGACAAAACAACATTATATTCCGTAACATACGACGAGAACCCAATGAAACGTGGGAAGAATCTGAAAACTTAGTGAGAGCATTCTGCAAGGAACAATTGGGAATCGAACTTAGTTCGCAGATATTGAAAGGGCACATCGTCTAGGGAAGGGTCAAAATTCTCCAATCATTGCTAAACTTTCTTCGTATACGACCAAAACAATAATACTAAAAAATGCATTTCGTGCAAAAGGTTCTCCTGTTGTTATAACGGAAGACTTTTCAAGAGCCTTTCGACAGACTCGAAGAGAACTTAACATGTTTTTAAAGGAGGAAAAATCTCGTGGAAATAACGTTAGATTTCGGTTTGATAAACTGTATATAGACAACAAACCTTGCACACTAAATGAATTAAAGGCTGCGAAGAGTGAAGTGCGTGTGAATAACAGCGAAGTGCGTCTGAATAATAGTGAGGTGTGTTTGAATAATAGTGAAGTGTCTGTGAATACTGCAGTAAGTGTGTGGGGTCCAAAAGAGGATTACAATCCAGAGATGGCAACAGTGGCAAAGGAATGTCATTCCGAAGCACAGGTGAGTGAACCAGTTACCCCCCACAATCAACCCTCTAGTTCTCATCCTTCAAGAAAAACAAGAGCATCAACTGTGTCTCGGGGAAGGGGAAAGCGGCGACCTTGACAGAAGGATGACTCAGTTTGCTGCATTGTTAATCCTCTCAGCAAATCTGATAACAAAAGCAGTGCTCAAAATAAACAATTTTCTGTATATTATCAAAACGCAAACGAACTACGAAGCAAACAAATTGAATTCTATACAAATGTATTAGCAAATAATTACAATTTAATTATAATAACTGAGAGTGGGCTTTGTGATGGTATACACAACGCGGAATTCTTTGATTCAAGATATACCGTATTTCGCCAAGATAGGAATCTTGAACTGACTGGGAGGGCTAAAGGACGGGGAGTTGTTGTAGCTGGACTGCACGTGCACTATGTTTATAATGTTGCTTCATATGATAGGGGATTTGAATGTGTAATAGCAAAGATAGCAATAAGGTCATCAAATGTATACGTATGTGCTGTTTATATACCACCGGATTCAAACATGGCTGTTTACGAACACTTTTTTCAATTCATTGAGGGCAACATTTCTGTGAGAAGTGCTGTTTTGTGTATTGGAGATTTTAATATTCCAGAAATAACAGGAGTGGCATTTTCTTTTGAGCATTCAACTGGTACTTGTAAAAGTTTGTATAATTTCATGAGCTTGTTTGGTCTAAGTACATATAACAATGTTGGAAACGAAAATAATCGTACATTAGATTTAGTAATATCTAGCATAGAAGGAGTGGAAGCTGAAAAAGTGGAAGCTGAAAAAGTGGAAATATCATTGGTGTTTGAAGATTGCCATCATCCAGCACTGGTAATCTTATAGTCATATAAACGACCGCCAAAAATGAAATCCCAAAATAACTTCCAGGGTTACAACTTTAGAAGGGCTAACTTCTTAAAAATGTATAATGATTTATCAAATGTGAATTGGGACTGTCTTAAGCTTTCAAATGATGTTGATGTTGTAGTAGATAAATTTTACGAAATACTCCATAACGTTTTAGGTGCAAGTGTTCCTCCTAAGAAACTCACTAACCAAAATTATCCGTGCTGGTTTACGGCTAGTATCATTAAAAAACTTAAAGCAAAATCATACCATATGAAAAGTGGAAAAGTGGAAAGGGGAATATTTCATTTCACAGAGAGGAGTTTTTCAAAATGCACAGGAAACTAAAACTAAAAATATCGCAAGCTCTTAGAACGTTCATATTAGAAACGGAGAATAAAATACGCACGGACCCTTGTTATTTCTGGAACTACATTAAAAGTAAAACTAAACATATTTCAACTGGGTTTCTTGCCTTTAATGGTCAGGAATTAAAAAACAACAACGATATTGCTAATGCGTTTGCTAATTATTTTCGGTCAGTATATTCAGATGTCGGTGCTAAATATAATATACAAAATTACACTCCTGACAAACCTGTATATGATACATTAGATCTGTTAGTACTCGATGAAATAAAAATGGAAGAAGTAGAAGAAGCGATAAGAAAATTGAAGCCAAAAACGTCTTGTGGTTCAGATGGCATACCACCTTATCTACTAAAAGGTTGTATGGACATCCTTAAATATCCCATACATATTATAGCGAATATCTCAGTAAAGACAAGAATTTTCCAGAAAAGTGGAAAGAAACCATAATCTGTCCGATACCGAAGGCCAACGGAACCAGAGATATAGATAAATTTAAACCCATATAAGTATTGTCACCATTTTCAAAGGTAGTTGAACAGATTATTTATCAACGTGAAACCTGTGCTATCGACCTATCAACACGGCTTTGTATGAGATAGATCAACATCCACGAACCTGGCCATCATTACTAACTACATCTCAACGGAGATTGATAAAGGTAATCAGGTGGATGTAATCTATACTGACTTTTCTAAAGCCTTCGATCTAGTGGATCATGACATTTTACTAGCCAAACTAAACTCTTTTCACTTTTCTCAAGAGTACAAACAGTTAATATCTTCCTACTTAAGTAACCGTAGGCAATCAGTTGTTTATAAAGGGTGCATCTCTGAAAAATTCAATGCTTTGTCAGGAGTTCCCCAGGACTCAAATCTCGGACCGCTTTTGTTTCTCTTAGCAGTGAATGATTTGCCGACTAGAATTAAACATGCTAACTGTCTTCTATTTGCAGACGACCTCAAAATATATATTAAGGTAGATTCAATTGATGATTGCGAGAAAGTACAATAAGACTTAACTAACATTATGGAATGGTGTAATAAGAATAAATTTAAAATGAATGTAAATAAATGTAACTTCCTACGTTTTACACGTAAGAGTAGTTATGTAGACTATACTTATTCAATTGATGGGACAAAATTAAGCTCTCCCAAGTATATCAAAGATCCTGGAATTTTCTTTGATCAAAATTTAACATTTAAGCATCATATGGAAACAGTAACGAGCGAGGCTTATAGAAACCTTGGTTTTATCACGAGGCTAGGTAAAGTGTTTCGTAATGATTTAAGTTTAATGAAATTGTACTTCAGTTACGTTCGGTCAAAATTAGAATATGCTACTGTTGTGTGGACACCAAATATGCAAAAATACTGTGATATGATTGAGGGAATACAGAAAAATTCCTAAGACTTTTAACGTACAGGAAATCTGGGCTTTACCCGAAATATGAATCTCACAGAGAGAGTTACTGGAAAATTATCAACTACCCACTTTATACAAAAGAAGAAGATATAATAATCTAATATTATTATATAAATTAATACATGATAAGATTGACTCTATTGAGCTTCGTTCGTTGCTTTGTTTCCAAGTCCCATCAACCAGAACGAGGATAGGAAACACATCTACGTTTTATCAAAGAAAGGCAAGAACAAATATCCTTCGGAAATCTCCTATATGGAGGATAATCACTATCCACAATGAGGTCGAAAAAGACTTCAATATTGATATATTTAGCATGTCGGAAAGTGTGTACAAAAGAACAATTAAACAGGCATGTTTTGGAAACGGCATATAAACAGCTCATATGCTAAAGACAATATGAATGTGTATTTTTAAATTGTCTATTTTGTAATGTGTATCTCTTTTAATTATTTGTATATCTCACTGTTTTGTATTAATATATATTTCGTTGTCAAAGACAACACAATAATTGGGCCTAGAGCCTGTTGTGTTGCGCTTGAACTAAAATAAAATAAAATAAAAATAAAAATAAAATGCGTGTAATATATTAGAATAATCAAAAATGATCTATATTAGCGTCTAAGCTATAATTTTCGAAATCGTTGATATGAACACTGACACTCCTGATGCGGTTTAAGTCAACGTTCAACTACCATTGGCAATGTAGATGAGAAAGTGTGAGAAATAAAATATCCCAAATATCGCAGAACAGTCTCGAATCTACAGTTTTTGGGGCCGACACGTTTGAAATTACTTTTCGAGCACAGTATCTACCACAGAGTTGGTTTTCATCCTGTCACTTTGATTATAAATTGTATTCCATGGAGCAGGACGTTTCAAAATTTATGACAAAAGTTAAATGAATATCTTAATGATTATTATCATTACAGAGTTAATCCGTGCAAAGTGATCGAGAAAAAAGAAAAAATGCCGCTCGACCTTTTTAAAAAAATCTAATTTTTTCATGAATGTTTAATCTATATCAGGGTACTTCAAAACCACAATTAATTATTTGTTTACAACATCCCATGGAGAAGCAGCGGCTGCCGCCATTTTGCGTTTTTTTTTCTATTTTAGACACTTATGTTGTTTTGAATATATCAGCATGTATTTGTCCTAACAAATTGAAAATCGCTGAACGTCTCCGACTCGTGCAGAGCTAAAACTTTGATTTCTTAACATTTTTGCCTAAAACCACTTGAAGGGGGTGAAGTCAGGATCTACAGTAGCAACATTTTTGGATATTGAAGACATGTTTGAGAAGAGGAAACAACTGACGTAGAGGTCTGAATTGTGTGTGCATGTAGTCCGTGGTCATAAATTAATACACAAAAATTTATAGACCTGTAACTGCTTCCAAAGGCTTGAAAAAACTCGTAAAGTTGTGGAATTATGTCAATTTGGCATGTTTTGCTATCCAGTATCTCCAATGGGCCTGGATGAAAAAATCTGAAATTTTGGGAATAATTAGTCCTTTAGAATACCATAACACACAACAAAGCGCGTTTTGTGTTTTTGCGCAGAAGGGGATCAAAGTATTAAGTAATGACGTCATACTCTAGGAGGTGTTTTGTTCATAAATTCAACTGGAAATTTGTTGTGAAGTAAAACAAAGTAGGATGAATGGTAAGTCCAGTCAAGGCTCTCAAGCTCGTTTCTTTCCTCTAGTTGTTATACTGTCTTATCACACTCACAGCAGCACTGGTGAAGAATGCTGCTATCAGCAAAAGTCGTGAAAAGTCAAAATGCACTCTTGACAAAATAAAAAGTCCGTAGGTACTCCTTGCTCTTGCTGCTTGCTATATCAATGATATTCGATCGTGTTTACCCTTATTTTAACTTTCAACTCATGCAGGAGACAGTTGTCCTTTCGTTTGATCTACATTCCGCACCCAGTGTTCACAGCGAATAAGTGTTCACTGACTTGGGAATGTAGATCAAACGAAAGGACAACTGTCTCCTGCATGACTTGACAGTTAAAACAAGGGTAAACACGATTGAATATAATTGATATAGCAAACAGCAAGAGCAAGGAGTACTTACGGACTTTTTTGCTAAGTGTGCATTTTGACATTCCTCGCCTTCTGTTGATAGCGGTATTCTTTACCAGTGCTGCTATGAGTGTGATAAGACAGTGTTACAAATAGAGGAAAGAAAGGAGCTTGAGAGCCTTGACTGGACTTACCATTCGTCCTGCTTTATTTTACTTCACAACAACAAATTTCCAGTTGAATTTATGAACAAAACACCTCCTAGAGTATGACGTCCTTACTTAATACTTTGATCCCCTTCTGCGCAAAAACACAAAACGCGCTTTGTTGTGTGCTATGGGTATTCTAAAGGACTAATTATTCCCAAAATTTCAGATTTTTTCATCCAGGCCCATTGGAGATACTGGATAGCAAAACATGCCAAATTGACATAATTCCCCAACTTTACGAGTTTTTTCAAGCCTTTGGAAGCAGCTACAGATCTATAAATTTTTGTGTATTAATTTATGACCACGGACTACATGCACACACAAATTCAGACCTCGACGTCAGTTGTTTCCTCTTCTCAAACATGTCTTCAATATCCAAAAATGTTGCTACTGTAGACCCTGATTTCACCCCTTCAAGTGGTTTTAGGCAAAAATGTTAAGAAATCAAAGTTTTAGCTCTGCACGAGTCGGAAACGTCCAGCAATTTTCAACTTGGTAGAACAAATACATGCTGATATATTCAAAACAACATAAACGCCTAAAATCGAAAAAACGCAAAATGGCGGCAGCCATTGTGTCACCAGGGATGCTGTAGAAAAAAATAATTAATTGTGGTTTTGAAATATCCTGATATAGGATAAACATTCATGAAAAAATAGATTTTTTGGAGATGGTTGAGCAGCAAATTCTTGATCACTTAGAATGGATTGACTCTACAGTTTTATTGAAATGCCGATCTTAATGAGGAAAGGGATTCAAATATTTCTTAAACACTTATTCTTCCCTTTGAAGAGTAGGCATTTCAGCTAGTGATTATATACATAGAAATGAATATAAAAATTTTCAGTGGTCAACTCTTCCTAGACCGTGGGCACCGAATTTAATGATTGTTGGAATATGAGTGGACCATGCCATGATTTCGGCTTTTATTACATTATCGGCATGGTGATAACAAGAAGGAAGTGACATGCAAAAATAGTCGAAAACGACTGTCTTTAGTATTAAATCAATACTTTCCAGGGACATTGAGATAAATAGTGACATTCTCGGTGCCGTTTACGTCTCATATATCCGCCATTGGCAAGAAGGTAAGAATAGGTAACATTATAGATTGTTATCTTTACACTTTCATTGAAATGCGTATTCTAAGTTGGGAAGAGGTTCAAATAATTTCAATAAAGCTATTCTCCCCGAGTGAAGAATGTGTATTTTAACTAGTATATTTCTGATTACAATATGATTTTCAGGGGTATGGTTTGTGCTTCCAACTTCAGAGTAACAGATTTTGATCTGATTTCCGATAACTTCCCGTGAGTCGAATTTCACATTAAACTGAAGAATTTTGTAAGTCTATGAAAAAAACGAACTTTAAATGATATCCCATTTGTATACGGCTCTTAAGTTTTCCTTTTGTTTCACAAACTGGGGGACGCGGTAACTCAGTGGTAGAGCGCTTACCTCTAGTGTGTAGAATCCCCGGTTTGATCTCTGGCCAAGTAAGTTTGTGGTGAGCAACATTGTATCCGTGAATTTTCTCGGGGTATTTCCGTTTTCTCCCACTTTCTCATTCCACCAATTCTTGCATCATCATTTACTTGCCTTAGGCATTGTTTTGGGGCCGCTGTAGCTCAGTGGTAGAGCGTTCACCTCTGGTGCTTGGGGTCCCTGGTTCAATCCCAGCCCCCGCCAAGTGAACTTTGTGGTGGACAAACACCGTGTGCGTGGGTTTTCTCGGGGTTCTCCCGTTTCCTATCACTTTCTTCATTCCACCATTTCATTCGTTACTCATCATCACCGTCTCCGTTAGCCTAACCGGCATAACTGTGGGACGTAAAACTCAAAGATTTCATTTCATTTAATCATTGTTTTCCTTAACCTCAAGGACATAATTAATAGATGTTAAATGAAACTATTTTATTACGTTTTGTTTTTACAAACTGACAGTTCAAAGCTCCGAGATTTCATTCTTATACATTTTTACTTAAAAGTCTCACTTAAATTTTTCTCCCAAAGTTTTCTAGAAATACATTCTCAAATATAAACGCTATATAATTTTCTCTAACTAAATTCTGTAATTTTGACCGAGAAGCAATATATTATATGGTATCAACATGTAAATAAATGCTTTTTCAATGCTCCTTTTAAATTTGAAATCTGCGGTGTGGTGACTGTCAGTTTGTCAGACACATCTTGTAAAGGATATACAAATTGTGTGTGTTACAACTTGCTTGCATGTATTCCTAAATGTTACAATTTCACAGCTACCAGAAAAGATCTATTTATGAGCGTTTCCGTTAGTACTTTTGATTAAGATCTAGGAAACTACTATACAGGGTGTTCACAACAACACCGACAACGTTTGGGAGGTGATTTCTGACATCAAGATAAAACCAAAAGTATAGACCAACCTGGGTGCAAAAATGCTTCCTTTCGGACTTATGGGCTGCCGAAAAAAAAATGAAAAAATGAACTTTAAAGGTCCATAGCTCCAAAACTATGGGACCTACCGTAGTCGGGTTAAGACTTCACTTAAGAACTAATATGCGGCCTAGCCAAAAATGAATGTTTCAGAATTCTTCGGTACTTCCGCAACAATCTTTATAGAGGTAATTGGTGACTGCTTCAAATTATGTGCCCGTGACCAAACTCCCTCTATAAAAACTAATGTGGAAGTACCTCAGAATTCTGAAACATGCATTTTTGGATAAGGCACATATTAGTTCTTAAGTCAAGCCTTGACCCGACTACGGTAGGTCTCATAGTTTTGGAGCTATAGACCTTCAAATTTCATATTTTCATGTTTTCGGCAGCCTATAACTCCGAAAGGAACCATTTGTGCACCCAGGTTGATCTATACTTTTTGTCTTATCTTGGTGTCAGGAATCACCTCCCAAATGTTGTCGGTGTTATCTTGAAACAACATATATATATGATTTTTTTAGAGTTCGACTTAAACCCAATTTTCATAAGTATGTTACAAGGTCATTAAGAAATTGATCTTTGACATGCTTGATTTCAGCTTACAACTTAAGTCGTTTTCCTTCCAGACAAATTACTGGCTATGCTACTGAGTACACACGAATAAGCCAATAGACGTTTTTCTGTGTTCCTGTACTGCAGCGTTCCTATATAGTTTAAAGATTTTAGATAGCTTTCTTTTCTTTTTTTTTTTTTACGTAAATCAGATATCTTGTCTCTTCTCCCCTTCTGAAAAAAAAAGAACAAGATTAAAATGAGAACGTATGTGCCGAAAGTCGCCGAAATCGGGATTTTTATACTCAAGTAAAGTCCCTAGCTACGCTTAAACTAAGTGAGAAAATTGTTATCAGGGGAGCTGTTTAGGTAAATGAAATTTCTCGTCGTCTGACCATTACTCAAGGATTTACTGAATTTGTAGAAGGGAATAGTGGAGGACGACTGGGAATGTTCTTCCTTCTAAATTTTCCTGTCATTGCATCAACCTTTAATTTTATCTTTCAAGTCTGGGGAAATCTTTCCCGTACTTTCTTAAATTATTTAGTGAAACAAATTGCGACTTTCACATAGTGGCAATGATCATGAATTTTTACTATGATTTCCTTGATTAAATCCATGATTTTGACATTACCATTCAGTACATCATCTGGTTCAAAAGGCAGTTTAGTAGTATATGTAGATCGTTTGTGCTTCAAGCAATTTTTTTAAATAGTTTTTTTGACCAATCGAAACCTCTTTCTATACTTTCCCTGTCTGTTCGTATGTCAGTCCATCCGGAATACAAAAAAGAATCAAAATAGAACTTTGTATTTCAAAAAATGTTTGCCTATGTTGAAAAAAAAACTTTCCGCAGGCAGATTCGAACTGCCGCCCTTACTAGAATTTCGAAGGCACAACTAAATCTGCTTGACAACTGAGGCAACTTACGGTGGGACACGTTGGAGTAATAGAACACCCCAAGCGCAAGTTCACACTTAATGTTTTAAGTACTCACTTTGTGTGTTTTTCGGCAATTTCGAAGATATTGATTATTTTGTTTATTGGAACTGTACATGAAGTGTGAAGTGCATGTTGATCGCATAAATACGTACCGGTAGCTTTCTGTTCAGTTCATTTTTCTGTTCAGTAACTTCACATATTAGTGAGTGTTCCTAATACCTGTGCAGTGTGTCGAATAATTTTCCCTCTAATTTCCCCCGGAATACTTAATATATTGGCCTCAATTTAGGCCAAGCTGTAGAGTGTCACATGTTGGGAGTAGATTTCGTTGATGGAGATTATCCATCCCGTTGATTCCAAAGATATTTTAAAGATTTTTGTCTTTTAGGGTAGAGCTAAAAGATGGTACGGTACACTAGAGTTTGGACTTACTCATCACCTTTTATTATAAAGTTTCTTCTTGTATACTATCAGTATTACAAATAAGTACACGTTCCTCTAATTATCTGAATATTTATTTATGAAATTTTAGGAGCCCAATGTGTTTTAGACAGGGGGATAAGGAACTCTAAATGACCAGGCGTCTTAGAGAGTTGTTAGTTTGATCAACCGGGCAAGATTGATATCGTCTGTGGTACCCTCCCTGTCTTCTATTATGCAGAAATATTGCTAACAGTATGAATCTTCGTCACTTGCTGATTGCTGGCGATTGTGAACGATATCTTTTTCGTGGTCGTCATCTGAGGAGCTTTTACATCTAACACGTGGTGTAGAAACACGTGGAACCTTACAATATAGACAATGAAAACTCGTTTCCTCATATATTCCTGTGACACTAATTATGGATATGATCCTTGCTTGATAGTCTACCTGCAGTGGGTAGTGTTGCGCTTAGCGGGTTCCTATAATGTTCAGGATGAAAAACACTAATTTACCCACAGAATACAAACCTTAAAGTGAAATTAAGTAACATTTTTACTCTACAAATCTGAAACAAGTATGTTCTATTTTCAAATATACTTGCGAAAATTTAAATTTCAAGTTTCACTTTGTGTATACTGCGACACACCAAATTCCTTCACGTGATTTGTTCTAGCACGATGCTGACAAGATATTGCTACTTGCTTAAAAATATGTTTGTTTCAAATTGACGCAGAAAAAGGAATTATTGGAAGGGAACAAGAAACACCCTGTAGAAGTGATTATTCTTAGCATTGGTAAGAGAACGGCCAATAGATGACAAAGATATAATAGCTCTTTGTTTAAATTTCCGTCAACCATCTATTCAAACCAGCAGTGGTTAAAATTAGCGATTTCTGGTTTTCAATGTTTATTACCATAGAACGAAAGCGACAACAGATAGGAAGAAGCTTTTTTTTTGCAAATGATTCAGAGTCTAAATGCAATATATCATGATTATCCACTACACTCTTCCAAACCAGAAGTGGTTCAAATTTACTATTATTTCCTGTTTCAGTACCGATTCCCGTAGATCAAAACTGGTAAATGCTATCATGATACTGTTTTTTGCAATCGATTCACCGTCCGAGGAATATGTTATATCTCATTCGTTGAAGCCCTATTCAAACCAGAAGTAGTTAAAATTAACCATTTCTGGTTCCAATGCGTAGGGTCTTTGCGTAGGGTCAAAATTTTCCAGGCGCAAAGTTCTGGAATTCAGTTAGGGCATACAGAGGTACCAATATAGATAGAAATCACTTTCGTGTTATGATAATAATATGGATAAGAACGTATACACATTGAGTAAATAATTTAAAGAAAATATAGCTCTTAGCACGAAAGGTGTTTTGAATGTAAAATTTTCGTAATGCTCCAGAAAATGTGTCAGGTATAAGGGATTTTGTAAACCACTTAAAACAATACCTGTTGATGACCTGTAGCACCCAAATTAGTCTATAGTCCATATTAGGCATTTGTTCATTTTATATTTCCAATTCTAATCCCGTGTAAGGCTCGTAATACCATACTAATTCTACAACTGGACGAAGTCCAAGTCTAGATCGGGTCTTTCATATCGGTCTCTCAGGTACCTTCTGTAAGTGGTAGTCGGTTGTCGGTTGCGTAAAAAAAATTATTCGGGCTTGCAATTAGAAAAGGAGTATTTCCTGATAGTTAACGGTGAAATTGTGAACGTCTTCTAAAATGGGAAAATTTTCCAAACTGCACTGTACAACCAAAAGAGCAAACTAATTATAAACGGTTTACAAATTTTTCTTAGTGTTGTTTTCTGTACATTGTTCATGAAGCTAAGTTAAAATTCATTTGATACAATTTCACCAATGATAGCAACAATAAGGAGGAGGTTTTGTATGTTTTCCACATTTTTTATTGCTGTAAATATTTGTTTTTACATGTAATTGATAGAACGAATGTTGAAGTATTTTTGTATAAATTCTAACCAACAATACCAAAAATGTTGGACTCTTATTTTCCGTATACCTGCCCTATTCTTCCTACCTAATACTCGTGCTTTAAAATAGAATTAAACTGCTAGTATAAAAACTGAAATTTACATAGCTAGATAACTCCAGGAGTAAAATTTATTAACATACCGTATTTACTCGCGTAATTTTCGCACTTTTTTAGACGAAAAAAGTTGTTTTGAAACAAGGGTGTGTAAATTATGCGGGAAAAAAATTAGCCACATCAGTGAACATCATCTCATTTTTTCCCCAGTCAAAATAACACGAAAATACCGGTACACATTTCCTTTGTAGCAAGAATTGACAACAAACAACTAATTCTAATTTTGTAGAAAAATAACATTTAAAAAATGATTAAGAAGTCGTGTGGTTTCTTACCTTACAACAATGCCTTTGCTGCGTTCCAATTGTTCATTAGCTACCGTAATTGATTCCTGGCAAAATGCTGTTTCACAAAAAGTTTCCGCGTGCGCAAATTACGCGAGGAAAATAAAATATACAGAAAATGCCCTTCAAAATTGTGATGCGAAAATTATGCGAGGGCGAAAATTACGCGCGTATTTACGGTATTTGTTATTTGTTTGTTAGCTGAAGTTTAACGCCCTTTCTCTATGTGAGAAGTGGATCTACAGTTTTTAGGTGAAATCTGAACCTATGTAATTCGTCCAAAATTAAACACTTTAACAATAGCAACCGGATACAGAAACATATGAACGCAAAATGTGTGTGCTACAAATAGATCAACGGGAAGGGTTTATTTATTAATAGTCGTCATTGTAGTAATCTACGATTGCAACTTGAAACTGAATACTGCTTAAAAAAAAAAAAAAAAAAAAACTACGAATTAGATGCGAACGGAAGAAATTATTTTCCAACCATGCAGTCGCTGATCTAACCTGGTGCCGGGAAAGCCTAGCTCTCTCCCAGTTTATTGAGTGTCAAGGATAATTTAAGCTATTATTTATATGTTTTTGAAAGTTTATAGTAAACTCATACCCATCAAAGTGTGAGTTGTTGCTGACTCCCCAGGTTTTATCTTCTAGATCCTCCACTGCAAACATGTTCAATATTTTAATTCATTTGTCTTCGTATTTCTTTTAGAAAATATCAAAGAACCCAGTATTTTAATTTCCCTATTTTTCGCTTTAATTTTTCATAAAAAGTAACAATAATTAAACTTTTTTTGAGGTGTTGTTACTACGAATTTTGTCTTTCTTATTAATTGTAGTTCTTTATTCTTCAGAAAAAAATTGCAAGATCAAGGTGGAATTGTGTGAAAAAAGATTATTTTTTAAAAAAAGATTATTTTTTTAAAAAAAGAAAAAAAAAGCAAGGCTACAGATGGAACGATATTTTTTCTTTTCATTTGGAAAAAGAAATATGTTAATAGAAATATTTTAATTTGTTCTCAAAACTACCACAAAAACATGATTTTTTTGCGTTTGTTTGTTTGTTTAAAAGATAGTAATTAAAGTGGAATTACAAGAACGTTGAAGGTTTGTATTAAGGTGTGTTGTTTAACAACGAATGGGTCTCCAACTCCTTATTAGGTGGTTTGCATAAAAGAAAAGAAGTGGAATCTCATGCTTTTGAGGAAAACAAAAAACCCTTCTGGATGTTTCGTACGGGCTTAAAACTATCAATGACTATTCTTCAGACGTACTGCTGGAAGAGAAATGAGAACCTCTGCACAAATACACACGCGTACAGTTCCACTCTTAGTCGTAACTATATATATATAACTCTTTAGAACTAGCAATTCTTTTGCTTTTTCGGGTTAAAAGACCTAGATATTTATTTCATAAATGTAGAGACAGAACGGTAGAATCTTTCGTGTTCAAGTAAGGAAGAAATTAAGCTGAAACGACTGGATGGTGAATAAAGGAAGAAAGGAAGGAAAGAGAGAGAGAGACAAAAAGTAAAAGAACGAGGGGCTAAAAGAAAGCACTGCAAAAGGATGTAATCAAAGTTTGTTTTCATGCTTGCTTTGCCCAAGGGTTGAACACCCACCCTCCAGGGTTCTCTTTTATGTTTGTAACCTTTATCTATATTCTCCCACACACTCTGAATCTTTCTCTCTTTACCTCTCTCTCTGAATATATATATATATATATATATATATATATATATATATATATATATATATATATATATATATATATATATATATATATTCGCTTATGTTTTTTGTTGTTTGCGTGAAAAGTTGTATGTGTGCATAACTCTATTACTTTCTAATAACAAGAGCAACAGTAACAAAAGCAATTTAATAATGCTTCAGTCCAAACAATATTCTTTTCTTTCTTTCTTTCTTTCTTGTTCCTTGTATAGTGTAGCGGCACATGATACTGCCATGTATGACGACAGTATCTTGTATTATTTTCTTGGTATTCCTTCTTTTTTTTTGTAAAGGTTCCTTCTCCTTCGCGTGGAGATGAGTTCAAAATAAAAGGGAGAGTGTTTGTTTCCCGAAGTATTGCTGCTACGAAAGAACAAAAACAAACATACAAAAATCAATTTTTTGGGGGGTATCCTTCTTCTAAGTAATTTTGTACTTTGTTGTCTAGTTAAATGTTTTTCACAGCTTCGTTCTTTTCTTTTCTTCTTTTGTGCCCTCTCTCGGCTCTCATTTCTTTCTTTCTCTTTCTCTCTTTCTGCACCAACACTGACGATTCTCTTGCCTTTAAACTTTACATACAGTGTACAAACAAACAAGGTTGTTGTAAGTTTCAAACATCTTATTAGTAGTTAAAAGATCCTTTCTAAGGGTAAACTTTGCTTTCCTTCCTTATTCATTTTCTTCAATGTATCTATGTATAACTTTCAGAGTTGAGGATGGTTTAAATTCAAATTTTAATTTCAGATTAATATTTAAAGATCAACTATTTATTATTATTATAAGTTGAAATCCAAGTACGAGAGCTGAAGTTCTATCTTTTAATCCTATGCTTATCATCAAACAAATTTTCTTCTTTGTATTTATTGCACAGAGTACATGAATATTGGTATTCTTGAAACGTTATTCCCATGCAGTTCTCATACTGCTAATTAAACGCCAGATTGAAAATAAAAGGAAAGAATTGGAATCTACAGTTTAACACCCCATACTTATTCCT
Source organism: Thermobia domestica (assembly GCF_964235325.1). Lineage (NCBI taxonomy): Eukaryota > Metazoa > Arthropoda > Insecta > Zygentoma > Lepismatidae > Thermobia > Thermobia domestica. The sequence continues at coordinate 194,763,083 of NC_137462.1, forward strand.
TGTAGTCGAAAGAAAAGATAGGGGGCGCGGTGGCTCAGTGGTAGAGCGTTCACGTCCGGTGCTTGGTGTCCATGGTTCGATCCCAGCTTGCGCGGTGTGGACTGTGTGGTGGACAAACACCGTGCTCGGGGTTCTCCCATTTCCTCCCACTTTCTTCATTTCATTCATTTCCCATCATCACCGTCTTCTTTAGCCTAACAGGCATAACCGTGGGACGTAAAACTGAAAAATTTCTTTTTTTTTCGAAAGAAGAGATATTATAAAATCAAGAAGAATTGATGATTTGCTTTAAAGGTCACTGATAATGTTTATTTTTAAGAATATCACACATGATAGTTTTAGATAAAATAAACCTATTTCGATAATTATTTTACAGTTGTTAGTTATATAGCCATATTAATAATTTATATGAAACTATATAACACTACAACATATAAGATATATGTGTAACTTTAGAATTATATGTCTCGTATATTTCATACTCCTTATATGATTAAGTATTTTCCTTAACACGCCCAGAAGGACGCATTTCATCAGTCTTAAAGCCACAGGTCCCATTTTAGATTTCGAGGAAACAAAAGAACACCGAGAAAACCCATGAATACGATTTGTCCAATGCTACAAATTCATGACCCGGGGATTGGCATAAGAAGTGAGCGCTTTACTACAAAATAATAAAATAATAATAATAATAATAATAATAATAATAATAATAATAATAATAATAATAATAATAATAATAATAATAATAATAATAATAATAATAATAATAATAACATGCAGAACATTAAATATATGGCTTTCAAAAATTACCATCAAATAACTGATAAACGGTGAAAATATCAAACGATATTCCACCTCCACTTCCGCTGCATTTTATTAAACTATCATATCCTCAACCTATGGTGAAATGAGACGATTTGAATAAAATTTCAAGACTATATTCAACGCTTTCAGAGATGGATAGAAGAAAGTTCAAACCTCCTTTCTTCTCCTAATGGCCGTATTTCGTAAAATTTTTCCTTATCATCAACCTAGGGCTCAAGGAGGATATATGATAAAAATTTCATGTTTCTATGTCCAACAGTTTTGGAGATTTGTGGAACGACGAAGAAAGATCGATGCTTCGTGTTTTTAAGGACCACTTTAAATAAAGCTTTTTGACCATAAACCGGCTTTCATGGAGAACATTATTTGTACAAAATTTCAAATGTCTTGCCTAACAATTTCGGAGATCTGGTAAACGGCGGTCCAGGCTTTCTTTTCCGCAATAGAACCTGCTTTTTGTAAATCTCTGTCTTGTGTTAAGTCTTGTAAACAGTTAGATACACAAAATTTTAAGTTGCCAGTCCTAACAATTTCAGAGATCTGATGAACGTTCAAGGCCCTTCTTTTACCTCTGATATAGCATTTTTAAAAGCCCGTCTTATCCACACTCTATGGTGTCGTGGCAAGTTCCCACCAGGAATCAAACCCAGAACCATGCACATGACCTATTAATCTATGAATGGGTACTATGAGAACCTTAAAAGTGTGACATATACTAGAAATGGTCTCGTTCGAAAAATTTGTTTTTCGATTTTCGGAAACTTCATTTTTCGATTTTTCATTTGTTCGAAAAAATCTATTTTCAAAAAATCCTTTTTCGTTTTTCGACCAAAAAAATGTTTTTAGTTTCTCGATGTTTTCGTTTTTCAATAAATTTTCATTTTCCGTTTTTTTTTAAATAAAAGTAGTTTTTCCAAAAAATCCGAAAACTTTCTCTTTTTTGTTTTGTACTCGATCTCATTTGATTTTTCTTTAAAAACACCACCGTCCTTCATTTGATTTTTGTTCTTAAAGCTTCAAACACAAGGATAGTATAATTATGCTGGAAGTGATGGATCAAACACATCCAATCTTATACAAAATTAGAATGGCAGTAGACCTGTACAAGCTTCTTTACAGCTATATAGTACAGTGGAGTTCAAGTCTTCGAATCCCAGGTTATTAGCTATCAAATTTGGATTTTGATTTACTGAGAGAATATTGTATAACACATACTATCGACGAAACTCATGATCGCCACCAAAATTAGTATAATTGCGTGCCTTGATATATATTTAGTAAGTGCGTTAAATATTATACAGGACTGTACTTGTTTTTGGTTTCCGAATTATTGTTCAAATTTGAGTTTTAACTTAGTGACATCAAGAAATTTCACTGAAACGTATTTGATTAAACTCATTCAAACTTGATCGTTGTAACCATAGATCTTCACGAGCTTGGTATGCATGGAAGCTCAATACGAAATACTATGAAATACTCGTATCATGGTGTACAGCCCTTTGGTTCTCATGTTATTGGCCATCAAAGTTAGGTTTGGACTCTCTAAAATCAAGAAAAAATGCGAAAGATGGAATTGATCCTATTTTTACCAAACTTGGTTTGGTAGCAGACCTTGAGATGTTTAGTAAGCACATGTAGTATTATGGTGTACAAGCCTTTGCTTCCGGAGTTATCAAAGTTGGGTTTGGACTTTATGAAGCTATATTGTAAAACGCATACTACGACAGAAATAATCTGACCTTGACCAAAATTAGTATGGTGGTAGACTTTGACGTACATGCATGGTTAATAATATGATGAATAGCGTTTTGTTTCTTGAGATATTATTCATAAAATTTGGATTTTAACTTGGTGAAATCAAGAATTTTTACTAAAACACATTTGATTAAACTCATCTGATGTTGACTTAAGTTGATATGTTCGTAGACCTTAATGAGCTTGCGTGTGAGCTCAGCATGAAATACTGTGATGTATAGACCTTTGGTTACCGAGGTATTGACCATCAAAGTTAGGTTTGGACTCAGTGAAATAAAGAAATTTCATTAAAGCACGAAAGATGGATCTCATCCAATTTTTACCAAACTTGGTATGGTGATAAAACTTGAGCTCAGTACCCATAGGTAATATTATGGTGTGCAAGTTTTGGTTTTATTGTTCAACAAATTTGTGTTTGGACTTAACGAAGGGATATTGTATAGCGCATATTATCGAAGAAAATAATCTGATCTTAACTAAAATTTGTATGGTAGTAGATTCTGACATACTTAGTACGCATCTTAAATAATATGATGTATACAAGTTTGATTCCCGCATTATTGATAAGTTTTGATTTAAACTTAGCGAAATCAAAAATTTCACTAAAACATGTTCGATTAAATTCATCCGAGCTAGTATGTTTGTAAAATAATATGGTGCAGATTATTATAATTGTTACATAATTGATAATAAGCTCAGCTGACGCATGGGTCGAAAGAGCCGAGAGCGATCAGCATTGTCTGGCGGTTTTGGACCCTGGCACTGAAAGAACTTCAAATGCGACATCGCGGTTTGAATATTCAGAAACTAATGTGTCTACACGTTCTCCCCGTACCCACCTTGCCCGAGGGGACCCGCCGGTCACCTGAGATACGCGCCCCCACAAGTAAACAATACGTGCATCGGGGCCGGCTCTCGTCACTTCTTGTGAGGATCCTGCTGGATCTCTGTGGTTTCATGGGTAATGTGCGGTATAGAATTACGCATCAGAGTTAGGAGATGCGGCTAGACCCAAAGATCTCTACCGCAAGCTTCTTCAGTGGCACACAGTGACCCGAGAAATGACTACAACACTGACAGGACCATCGATAGGTTTTTCGACTTCTGATCGAACACACCTCATTGTCACACTTTGCGTCATCGAAACCAACGTATTCGTGACATACAGAGTCTACTGGTTCTCTATATACCCATATCAATCCTGGTACTCACCGGTCAGGAAGGTGGGGAGTTACTGGAGATATCCTTTGTAAAATTTTGGAAGAAATTTATTACTTTACAACAAACCAGTGCTACTGCAGTGAAACGATTTTCTTCCTATTTAAGTTTCTTCTGGAAAGATAAAGGGGTAGTTTTTGGCGTGTTGTTTGCCACAGTGTCGTTTGCCATAACATGATTTTGGTGTTGTATGCCATGACTTGGCTACAGTTTTTGCAGATCTTCGGTTCTAACAGATATTATAGCGAAGATTAGCGAAGATTCACATACGCTTGATGTAAAAGATAAAGGTTGCCAGGTATCTCTATTTTTGAACCCTTTTGAATAAGTAGAAGTACTTATCTTTAAGCTGGGAAGTGTCTCATAAGCCAAGTTGCTGAAAAAGAACATTAAGCTCAAACAAACAAACACAAAGCATTCACAAGAAATTCACAAATTGATATAATTGCATTTTCTCTTCAAATACATTTCTTAGTATTACATCCTGTTATACAATGTTCTGTTTTCCCGTTATGCTATGCAAGTAAATAAGTTGGGTTTATGTACTTAAGGAAAGTGAAGTGAAATATTTCAGTGTAGATTACTGGAGACGGTGATGATGAGAATGAATGAAATATGGTGAATGAAGAAAATGAAAAAAACATGAAAATACTCACGCATACGGTCTTTGACTACAGCAAAGCCACTTTGACGCGAACTGGAGACCCCATGCACCAGATGTGAACCTGTACGACTGAGCCAAAGTGACTCTACACACTTAAGAAATGTATATATAATGATTCAAGCATAAGCAAGAATAGAAAAAAGTTACAAAATGCCAATTGTAATATAAGTACACGTATTAACTTACGAAGCTCAAAGCTGATCTCATATAGTTCTTCTGCTAATTCTAATATGTCTAATATCCGTAGCAATCTTTTTGAAGAAATAACACACAAGATGTAGAATTTATGCGCCCAGAATCATGAAATAAAGTGATGACCATAACATCACATTACATTTGGTTCATACTTCTAGGCGGATGCTATTAGGATCTTGTCCTCTGCATTCTGTACAAAGGGCACTCGTTCAATGAGAAAAGTACAAATCCGAAGTAAAAACCTTCTGTTAACTACTGAAATGTATGTACAAAGCTCAAGCACCTGAGACATTTTCTCAGTTCACCATGTACTCTCAAATGATCAAGTATTGATTGTGTCTTATATACCCATTTTTCTTTTCTTCTGAGTAATGCTCTACATTTTCATTTTTCTGAAAACATGAAAATTAAGTGTAATATCTTCCTTCAGTAAATAAAGTACTATAAATATAAGTGAATACTTTTGGACAACAGTAGACGGAACACTGAATAATCTATTCTTGCAGATGATGAAGCTATTAATCATCTGAAGGAAGTTACTTTTAGAGGCAAAGTTCATGCTCTATTGATAACAGTGCTAGATGGTTCAGTTTCTCTTGATACAATGAACTAACGCTAAATGCTGCTAGTAAAAATTTCCCACACTTAGATAAACGTTTAATTGTGTTTTTTATACTAATTTGAAAACATGGAATCGAATGAAAATATTTCTAAATATATCTGTCCATAGGGTCACGAGAAAAACAACCTCAAGCTTGGGCTCTTTGAAGCACTACTCATGCCAAGGTTGAAAGCCCACGCTTGAATACATTTGTAATTGCGTTTTCCGTACTAATTTGAGGACTCCGAATTCAATTGAACTATATTTAAAGATATTTGTCCCCATGTCATCACAAGAAAAATGACTTTAAAGTTGAGCTCTTTGATATCAAACGGTTTCTGATTTAACGATAATTTACTAAACTCCCTCTTACCTGAAACAGTCACTGGAAGGTTAATAAAAGTTGTGAGTGCAATACAAATATTGTAACTTCAATTTATAAATTTCATTGAGAAAAATAAATGAAAACTGTTTATTTTCTGAGACTTGCCCAGATCCGAGAAAATATTTGTACACATAATGACATTTGTTTGAAAGATACACCTGTTTCTTTTTGACAAGATTATTATTCAGATCATGAGAATAGGTTGTTGTAATTAATTTCTTGGTTGCTCAATGACATTCAAAGTGCCTACGCTGATAATGAATTCAAAAGTTGCACATTTATTCTGCACACCGAGAGTCCGAGATTCGATCTTGTGTACTATTATATAAACAAATATTATATATATTTAAAGTGCCTTGGTGCAGTAGCACTATTTTGTTGTAAAGTAACAATTTTCTTCCAAAATTTTGCATAGTTTTATTTCGTAAGAGTAGAGGACGGCACATAAACTTTTATTAAAATTAAATGAATTTTACGAAAGCCATTGTGAAACTACTGACAGACGGATGAAAACATAACGGTACAAATTATGAGGAAAGTCATGATATAAGCTCGCTTATTACTATCGTTCCAAAATTAAAAGTTGTTTATTGCATGCATGGAATTTGATATTAACAGCATGTTTTGTATTTTTAGCTAATTATACATTTTCATCTGCAAAAGAGGAATATGTTAGGATTAAATATACCACAGACATATCCACTAAAATCAGCCATTTATTGAGACAGATGACCCGCCCTTAGGTAATAATAATGTTGGAGGTTAGTCTACATCGATGGATTGAAAACATATCCTGTAGGACTCTCATCAATAAATCAGTTTGTAATGCAAAACTCACAGAGAATGTGAAAGAATTTATGGATACCGAGAGAGAGAAAAAAGATCCTAATACAAAATGTAAACATTCAACTCAAAGAGATAATGAAAGAATAAATCATAAGCATGCATATATTTCATAAGCATATGACATAGAGTTCAAAAGTTCGTTTTATTTCCTTATAATAAAAATGAAAAATAGCAAAGGCAAAATTGCGTTGATATCTAGTTAATCCACCAAATCTGATTAGTACTGCTTGTACATTTGGTTTCTATCTTCATTTGCACTGTGTTATCCGTATATTTTAACGAAGTTACGGAGTGATCATTATACTTACACGAACACACCTTTATGTGTTGCACGCTACACAGAATTGCAGAGGTATGTTAGGAGCAGTTTACAACTAGAAAGAATGACAGTGGCGAATTGCTTTGATTAAAGTACTGGGTAAAGATTGCCCTGGGGAAAGGCAACAATCTTCCTAGAGACTTTCTATTTCAATTGTGCCTCTTCTGGCGCTGCTGTCAATATGTGTTTTCCCGTACCTCCCTCGAAAAAGGAGGGACGAGTTGCTCTGGTCGAGATCTTACAATTGTTGAACGCGAAAGCGTTTCCACAATGAAATATTTCACGGACTTCGCTGTATCCTGTCTTGTTTGCTATCCTAAGTAGCCTACGTTCTTTATTCATCAAAACCAAAGACTGAATAACACATTGTCAACACAGTTGAGGCCATTTACATTTTTTTCCTAAGTAAAGGAGAACTTCATCCGTCAGAGGGTGGTGGGGTGGGGCCGAATTAAGTTTCGAATATTTTCCGAGGGCACACCTGAAATAGACAGGCTGTAGTAGCCAAGTTATAAGAGACCATAGTGACTGGCCCGGCAATTATGCTATTAACTCCAAGAGTTGTCATAATAATAATAACGACTGGGTTACAGCGGTGCGGAAAGGAACAGGAAACTATTGCAATATTATTTACTATCGTAATTCCCAACGTGGGGAGAATGCTCCACCTGGGAACAACTTGATATTTTAAAGGGCAATTAATCCTAGAAAGACCATGCTCACATCTGCTACAATAAGGACCAAGGGAGCAGGGTCAAATTTGCCCGCGCTGCTTTTAAGTAACTTTCTGAGTATATTTGTTCAATTTGAGTTAACGTGTTTAACTAAATTTCAAAAAAGAAACTTTTCAAGAAACTGTGCTTTCTATTTGTAAAAAAAAAAAAAAAAAAAAAAAAAAAGGCTAATATAGTGCGTAAAACTGCTTACATATTTATATTTAAATACTAAATTTCTTATAATACTAAGTAGAAAACTAGTAATATAACTAACACTCGACAAGTTCTATGAAACGAAGTATTTATATAAAGGAGAAAAGTAACATTTTTAAAAAGTAATAGAACTTTTAGATACGGAAAAAAACAAATGAATGGAATTTTGAGGAATACGAAGGCACCTATGACTAAGAGGGTCAAATCGGCCCGCACAACATTATATATATATAGGGTGTCTTATAAGTCCGTTTACATAGGCCATGTCGGTAACTATTGAAGATACGAAAAAATTATAAGAGAGCAATGCTATTGGAAAGTATGTGTTTTCAATCTAAAATGTTGGAATTTTCCGAATTGGACCAACCGTTTGGGCTCTATACTGGTATAGCACCCAATGGTAAAGAAAAATGCAACGTTGCCATATTTTTGTTGGACAACAATAAAGGAAAGAGTGTGTACTTTGAAGTATCCTGGACCAAGGAGAATAGAAGAGGCGACCACAATGAAGGATATGAAGAAGGGTCACACGCGATGTCAATCCAAGGTAGTGGCGTTACCATCAGAAGGGGGGGGGGAGCAGGCACGGAAAAGAAAGTAAAATGAATTTAATTTTTTCTAATTTTATTCAATTGCACTATTGTCTTGACTCGTTGACATCACTTAGCCATTAGTACCAGTTTACCGTGAATAAATTCAATTCAACTTTTTTTCGTACCTACCCCCTTCCCTTCTGATGGTGACGCCACTGCCTTGTGTTGAAGTCGTGTGTGATCCTTCTTCATATCCTTCATTGTGGTCGTTCCTTCTATTTTTCTTTGGTCCAGGATACTTCAAAGTACACACTCTTTCCTTCATTGTTGTCCAACAAAGATAGGGCAACATTGCATTTTTCTTTACCATTGAGCTCTATACCAGTGTAGAGCCCAAACGGTTGGTCCAATTCGGAAAATTCCAACATTTTAGATTGAAAACACACATTTTCCAATAGCTCTCTTATAATTTTTTCGTATCTTCAATAGTTACCGACATGGCCTATGTAAACGGACTTATGATACACCCATATATATATATATATATATATATATATATATATATATATATATATATATATATATATATATAACAATGCAGTATAGTCCAGTTGGAAAAAAGAAAACTAAATTTTCATCTATAGAAACAATAACAAAAAAACAGAGAATTCTGAATACATATTAATCCATATAAACTAAATAAAAAAGAACTCGTAGGAAAAATTGAGCCCCTTGGTCTTTCTAGGGCTAGAAGTTTAGATAAATGAAAAGAAAAAAACTGAAATTCACTCTTAATAATTTAAGTTTTTAGAAAACATTGAAAAGATGTTTCTTTTGTATTTTTTTTTACGGAGACACTTATATATTTATATAAATTTAGAAGAAATAGTAAGGAACCCTATTCATTTATGATTTTGCAGCCGGATTGGGTTTCTCTAGTTAGAAACCGTTTTTGTCACTAAAATAATATGAATATCAGCAATGTTCATAAAATTTTGGAACATAAGGTAGTTTAAAAAACTATACGTAAGTGATTTCGAATTTGAAAAACAAAGGCGAATCTGAAAAACAAACTAATCATAAATCGAGGATGTCGTCACTAATCCTTGTATAGCAACTGAATGACCAATAGAGTAACACTGTATTTGTGTTGTTTTCAAAATGTACCATGTTACAAACATCACAACAATTTCGCGTAGTTATTTGACTGACTAAGGTTTCATAATAATAAATGTTTTTTGCTTATAATTTCCCTGTTTCCCATTATTTTTCTCAAAAATCATAAACATTTATTCATTACTACACTGCCACTTAATGAAAATGTGGAAGTTACAGTACATGTGAACTTTTTTGCGGAGCATAGTATACTATTATGAGCAAGAGAAACCAAGGCATTGGGAACGAAGTAGGAACAGGCTTTGGTAGGCAAGAAAGCCCAAAGTTCTATAGCCATACTGCTCATAAATCGACAACTACGTGTACACTGCCGATACTTGTTTCTTCCATTTTCCTACCTCTATCTTCCCCTCCTTTGATTTGTGTTCTCTTTCTCCTACCTTCGATCGTAAATGAGTGCTCTTTAAGTCACACATTGGGTAGTTGGAAATTACTGCCGTAGTAGTTTATACTGCCTTAGATTTTTCGTTTGCTTTGAGTTTAGTGTCCCGTTCAGCAGCTACGATATAAGAGACATGTACTTACAAACTAACATAGAATCAGAATCACATGAACTTCTGCCAGGAATCAAACCTAAGCCTTCCGCGCCACCTACTGCCTTAGGATTGGTTTATAAATTGATAAGTGTTTTATTTGTTGTTGTAATTCCAATTCTGTCACTAATTCTATTGACTGATATTTTCATTTCGGTATACAAGTGTGACACCATATCTTTTTTAAAAAAAACTTATTTTCATGAAATGATATCTTGGATTGGGTCCCTGTAGAATGGAACTAAATGTTGAAGATTCTAATGGAATCAAGACTAAATTAGAGCGAAGAATAATATACAAATAACTTGTGCAAAAACAGAAGTCGACAATTAAGGTAGAGGAAAGAAGAGAAGTATTGATTCAGAAATGGGTCGGGTCAGGGTGCTCATTGTCTCCAATTTTGAAGAAATAACAAATCAAGGACACCCATAGCCTAGGAATGGACAGAAAATACACAGACGTCATCGTGCTATTGGTAGACAGTGAGAGAATATCAGAAGAGGTACAAATGACATGCAAGGGTGATTAGCAGCAAATTCAACATGAAGGTCAGCTAAAAAGAGGAAGAACAAAGTTATGAGATGCACAATAAAAGAAAGAACAAGAAAAATTAAAGTTCAAAATAAACCATTTGGCGAAAGATGGATAAGAATTCCGTTACTTAGGGAGTAAAATAAAAGTGTACATAAAATGTAAGATCCAGAACAATTCAGGCTAAAAGTTCTGAAGAGAAATAAAAGCTTCGGACTGGATACATCGACATAGAACAGAAGAAAAGTCTGATGAATATATAGTATATGGAGTTTGGCATTGTATGAAGGTAAGATATGGACATGACTTTAGGAGACAAAGGAAAATGGGGAATGGAAGCTTTGAAATGTGGTGCTAGAGAAGAATGTTGAAATTTAGATGGGCAGATAAGGCACCAAATGAAAAAAGTTTTGGAAGTGATAGGAGAAAAAAGAAATTTGTAGAACATAGTTTCGAAAAGGGGATGTAGGATTCTTGAACATATTGCGAGACATGGAGGAATCACGCATTAGGCATGGAAGGAACATCAGAAGAAAGTATACTCAAAGGAAGGCTCCGATTCAAATATCCCGACCACATAATACAAGATGAGGGAAGAAAGACTACAATGAACTAAACAATTTGGCTCAGAATAAAAAACTTAAGAAACAATGGAAAGCTGCATCACTCAATCAAGAGATTGCTGACTCAAGAAGAAGAAGGAGGAAAAAGAGAAGAGAAGAAGGGTACGTGGTGATATTTCTAAAATGGTTAAGAAAAATGTACTCGACTTCCTTGTGCACTGAACGCGCCATATAAATTGCAATGATATTGCAAGAAGCACCCCCGAAATCAAGCAGGAAAAGAAAGTATTTGTTTTCTTTGTATGTGAATATATAATATTCAAATCCTGGTTTCGAAGAAGAATGTTTCTTAGTTGTGATCTTTCTGCTTTTCTTTTCTTCTTTCATTGCAGCCAGTCGTAAGAGGATTCTTCCACACTGACGTCCGAAGAACTCTTGAGCAAGCAATAAAAAATCATAGCAATTACTCATTCCCCGCAGTGGTGAGAAAAGAATGTGTTAGCTTCCATTGTTTTCATGGAATTGTATAGAAATTTTGTGATAGAAAGAGGTTCCAGTAGCAGCATGTCGAAGAGCTCTAACAGAGCTAGAATTAGGAAAGTGGCGTGGTTCTACATGTTTCTTCGTGAGTTTAATACTTCTTGTAGTTGGTCTTGAACTGTTTTATGTGGCATGTACAGTATGTCTTGTCATGTTATATGAATTCCTTTCATTCTCCTTCGATTTGTTTGATATTTCTTGCGAGATGATGATGATAGCCGTCACTCTTCCTCAAGTAGTTGGCTTGTCATGCTAATGCCTTATGATTATGCCTAGGAGTGGAGCTATTATGTAATGTGTTTGAAGTAAGAGAGGATATTAACTTCTGGATAGGGTATCTTTTTAGTTGTTTGGATTCTTTTCTTAATTTTGTACCAATTTCTTGGCTGATGTTTCCTAGCGATAGTCTCCTAATGGTGTCATGAAGAATTAGCTGTATAATTTAGCTGTAGGGCTATAGTAGAATTAGCTGTAAAACTATAGTCCCAATTTCTAGTATTAGTTCTGTTCTTTCTTCGTATGTTGTTGATAAGAACTATTTGTTGATTGGTATTTTTTTATGGAAATTCTAGACAGAGGATGCACTGCTATAATATTGTCTTCACATTTGGAAATGGTTCTTCTTCCGTGCTCCATTGGAGTGAGCAGTTGTATTCTAAGATATAGTTTTTTTTAGCGTGTTAGATAAAACTAGATCATCCTGGATCACATTTCTGTGGTAAGAAGTGTAGAGGACGGCATGAACATTTGCTTACACTAGTTGGCTACCACGTAGCACAAAAATTAATACAGACTAGAATTTATATGTTCCTTTATGCGTACCCAACATCTGTAGCAGTCGGTGGGATTACAGAGAAACTCTGTTAGTGTGGTAGTACCGCCAGGACTTTCAACAAGGTTGGGGTCGCGGAAAGCCCCTTTATTCTTGTACTTCATACATCTTCTTGCATATGTTTACAACTGTTGTGATTAGTTTATTTATTGAATGAGATCCATGGAGAATATGAATTAAAGCTTAGTGATTCCTTTATAAGAACTTAACCTGGTGACTTGGATGCAGATAGTTTTTCACTTTGAAGTTGGCCAATAACTTCGTCTTTGCTGAGGCGGAGATGGACCTCTGTTATTACCACTATGAAAATAGCTTCTTTCATGGATAATTTGGTCAAATTTGTCCTTTTATGGTATTATACTTAGCTTGTGCACCAAATTCAATAGGTATTTGTTAGTGAGAAAACTGAATTTATAATCTTGTTTAGTAAATTGAATTTCCGTAATATCATAATATCACTGTGGAAGATCACTCTGCATGCTGATCTTTAAAGCTTGTTGAGCAAATCTTTTCTGAAGGTGAAGTTCTTGGTTCTTCTCCTTTTGAATAATAAAAGCATGACGGTAGTTCTTGATGAAAATAGCTTCATGCTTTTTCTTGTTGTGAAGATGAGTTAGTCATTGACATAATTGTAATATCCACTCCTCTAAACAGGAGAAAGTCATCCTGCTAGATTGCTATTTTGTCTTTGAAAATTTATTGAATTGTTTTAGAGAACATTATCTAACATGTAGCAGAAAGTGGAAGCAGAAATAGATAGTGAATGCGTCCTGTGTCGAAAGAGTGGTTTAAATTTTCTAACACTCGAGTACTTATTACTTTCTCCTCGACATTGAGTTCAAAATTCTTGTTTGGTTTCAGGAAACTATGGTCTGTCTCCTTAATGATGTTGACTCGATCATCTTTATAACAGAGATGTGTCTAGTTTGTTGTAATCGGCTAAATGTTTTATTAGATGTATATAAATAAATTTCGGATTGGAAGCTAAAAGTACTTGGACCTTCGTTTATATTTGGTGAGTGACGAATAGCTTACAAGTTGAACCGCTTTTTACTCCTTCTATTTCTGTACTAAGTTGTTCATCATTCTGAGTAATATGAGTTCTGTTTTTTCTTGCTTTGAATTTTACTAGCTTTTAGTTCCTTCTTGTTATTAGTGAGATTAATATGTTGTGGTCCTGAAGAGCATCCACTAGTTTGTTATAGGTAAAAAAAATGTTGTGTATGTCATTCCAAAAGACTACTTCATAGTTTTTCTAGGAGTCGCTGCTGTTGATGGTCATGTATAAATCTTATTTGCGACGTAGCACAGGTATGGCTTCTCAGTGACCGTCCCAGACATTTACCAGCTCCCGTTCGACGTTCCAATGTGTTACAGCCGGCGCACGAAAGAGAACGAGACATTCATTATTACAATGGAAAGAAAATTGTGTAAGCATACATATTTTTCATAGACATGATTCAGTGCGTTAAGTGTTATTTCCATAAATGAGTACCTAAAAAGAACATTATAACACTAAGTTTTATTTTTGAAAAAACTAATAAAACTGACACTATATTTAATTTTTTGAGAGTTATTCAAGTAGTGTTAAGATACTAGGGAAAAATTTAAGCTGAGAGTTATCTGTTTCAAGTTATATCCAGTAAAAACCGATCATCCAGTTAACCCAATATTTATTTTTCCCCTGATTTTTATTTTGTTTCTCAGCAACAACACTAACCACTTGCAAACATCTTTTGCGATTAGAAATAGAGTGGATTGCTTGATAGCTATGAAACACATAAACAAACACAACAAAACGATCAAGTTGGTTGTGAGTTGTTGATTCATTTCGTACGAAAGGAATCTGTTCCCATTTTATGAATAAGTGTATGTATTTCTACTGCACATACATGTTTTAATAAAAATATTAAACCCCTTCTCAAATTGTGTGGCTCAGTTAATAAAAATATTAAACCCCTTCTCAAATTGTGTGGCTCAGACAACAAGCGGTGCTTGAGATCTGCCCTTGTGATCCTATTAGATTAATCATTATTTCGAAAACACAGAAATAATAAAATTCATGTAATTTTAACTGAGAATCTCAAACAGGCGTAAATTGTGTAAATTATAATAGTTTTTATAAGTATTATTAGTATTCAATAATTTGAATAGCTTACAATTATTTGAAAACATATTTTCCTTTATTAATATCATACACAATTAAGGAAATTTTATTTAATACCATTTTTGAACTAGTAAGTATATTGGTATATCCTATAATTAAAAATAATAAATTTACTTTGGAAATAAATAAGTGTCCTGAACAATAGAACATTCTGACTTATAAAAGTGATCCTCATTTGAAAAGAGTTTGTAAAACGTTACTGAGTTCAAGCATAAAAGAATAGTTTTGTGTAACACAATCAAAGATAATGTCTAGTTTACAAGTAAATGGGGAATGGGAATCCTCAAGGCATTCAGTTGACGTGCTGCGTTTTTTAGTGCCATAAATGTAAATTGTGGTGTCACATGACTTGGAGAAAAAATTACAGTGGGCATACAGTGTTATAGAATTGGACACTGTTTAGTTCCCTCGTACTACGTATCCATAAATAAAGCAAAACTTTTAACATAATAGATTCAGAAGATGCGGGTGAATCTGTAAACAAACAACAGCAGCCATTATGCGAAAGATACCTGTTGCAAGTCAGATCATTATTATTATTATAAAACTTGTTGTAAGAAATGACGTTAAAAATGTAAATCAAAACATCAATCAGGTCATTAATAAAACAACACTGTTACACAGTTGTGCCTCGAAGTCCTAAGCCGGACTCAAATTATGGGGCGAGACGCCCGCGCTTTTCAAATTGTGTGTGCAGCAAGGAAAAGAGAGATAAGGAGAACGGAGTCAGTTGAGGTTCAGATTGAATTAGCGACCTGATGCCTCATTGACACCAACCCACACGCATGTATTAGTGGTATGACCCTGGCTCTGATTTACTCAGATCACAGTGCCGGGTCCTAGATGCAATATTTAGGGAATACCACGAAAGCAATAAATACATGAAATCTATTATGTAGTTAGAGCTAGGTGTAAAATAAAAACTGTAAAAATAAATGTAAAATAGGAATTTCAATCCCGGCGTGATAGAGAAAAATCATAGAAAAACTAGAAGTCTTAACCACTATTGAGCATGCGCGTGAAGAAGTCTCTCCCAAGCTCGATGAGGCTCGTGACGTCGCCTTCGAGCTACGTCAGAACTGGCAGAAATGCGTGGGACGAAACGCCTTTATAAACGAGGCCTGTTCATAGGTATTCTGTGCATAGGTATAAAATTGGAGAGCTTCATTCTTGAAATTTCAGCTATTCTTCTTTCCTTCGTTTCACGTACTCATTTGTGTACCTCGAGATGGTAGCACTTTCATTCTACTCTAATACAAAGAAAGTTAATGGACCGACTAAAGAGACAGAAAGATTGAAGCCGAACTCACATCAGTAACGATCCAAATGACGTTTGGATTATACACCTTTTGTATAGTCTCTGAGAGAAAATAACAGTAGAAAACAACTTGCTATTTGGATATTTATTTTTTACGAAACTGAATATTCTTACTTACCCTTAGCTTACAATATTCTTTTGGTTCGTTACAATTAAAACTCATTTTTCTGATAAAATAATGAGAATAAAAACATTTACAACACTTTTGGGGAACACTTTGCGTTGTGACGATAACCAAGATCAAAATCAGCAATATGTAGAGCAAGAAGGAGCTGCTGATTCAGTGCCGACGCCGATGGCTTTTTAGAGAAAATCTCTCATACCAAATGATTAATGTAGCTACGTGAAGTCAAATCCAGGATCGTCGTCTATCTATAAGGTAGTTCCACGTGTTACAACATATTTAAGGCTAAGCTAACCTGCCTATTGAAGAGGAGGTTATTGTCAAGTATTGAAGAGGGGGGAGGAAGTAGTGCGACAGAATTAGTTAGGCTTGCCACGTTTGTTTTCCTTTGCTGCTTGTATGTTTCTGGAGACAATTATATATCGGGTTTCTTAGCATCTATTTCCGTTTTATTGAGAAGAGTCGATCACAGACAATTTTTCCTTTAAAGTCAGATTGTCTTTTACTCTTTACCATAACGTGATTGTTTCACACATCTTACCATCACACCGATCTACTATGCACTATATTGTTGATATTCATTTGATGCGACGCATATTAGGTTATAAATTTTGATAAAGCAATTTTGATTTTTTGCTTAGGTTGGGTCATATTGAGTGCATACATAATTTTGAAGTTGTTCTTTTAGAAGCCTGTTGAGGCTAACTTTCAGCTATTCCTGAGCTACGCTCTTGCATTCGTATTGGTTCGCTTTCCAGAAATTCCCAATTCTCATTATCGCCGAATTCCAGTCTTCTCAAAGATTGTTCTGTTTAACCTAATCTGTTTTATCCTGGTCTAACATTTACTGGCAATCAAACATTTCGTGTCTATTATGGGCAATATCGGTAACTGATATTTGTTCACGCATTTTTTC
The DNA here is from genome assembly GCF_964235325.1 of Thermobia domestica. Lineage (NCBI taxonomy): Eukaryota > Metazoa > Arthropoda > Insecta > Zygentoma > Lepismatidae > Thermobia > Thermobia domestica. The sequence continues at coordinate 194,780,056 of NC_137462.1, forward strand.
TGACGCAATTAATAGATGGCACAAACTTGTAAGAAAGTAAGGGATTGTCCATTAAGTACAAAGCGCTATTTTTAACATTTTTTTTTAAACACAATTTGTTGCACAGTTACCTTAAGTGGCGGATTTACGCCGGAGGGAAGGGCTGAGCCCCTCCAAAATTTTAGAATTTCTATAGAAAACGAATCAAATGTTACTCATAACCTTCAATCCCGTCCCCTTAAAATTAGAAATTTCAAAACACAAAATATTCCTGAAGAGAAGCCCTTACTAAAATATTTTTTTCTAAATCTGTCGCTGGGTTACCTTCGTGTCCATCTTTTTTTTCCCCTTATACCCACATGTTAGAATCTCTAATACTCAGATTATAATCACTGTCCATTTTCCCGTATTTTCTTCGCGCGAGTTTTTCTTAAATATTGCCAGAAATTTTTCATTTTCTTTGGTAATTTTACGATCAGTGAGATGCCACAAAATGATTGAAAGTTTGAGACAGTTAAATTGTTAAAAAAAATCCCTTATGTCACAAAGCGTAACAAATTGTAAACCTTTCTCATGCTCTGTAGCGTTACATAATTAATGGACTGTCCTAATAGTATTTAATATCGAAATCTGCAATACACCGCATGCATTCTATTTTCATAGGAAAAGTAGGGTTACATACAATGCTCCTGTATTGATTGCGATGTTGAATCGGAAATAAAACGGTTAGCAGAAGTCTGACAAATACGTCATTTTGTATGTCATTATTTCAAAAGTGTACATTATACAAAAATGCACTTTAAAAACTCTGACATGTGTGTCAAGGGCCCTTTTGTATCTGGATACCCAGTAGCGATTTCTTAAAAAATGCACTGGTATGAGGGAAAGAAAGTGTGGAAACAATTTAACACAGAAGGTGCATAGGAAGTTAAACAGCTACTTATGAAGAGAAACAGATAGAGGAAGGAAGGGTTTTCTAAAAGAAAATGTGAAGATATAAAGAATTTTAAAAAGTGGGTAAATGTGAAGATATGTACAAAGAGTTAATCTCTATGAAACTTCATAAGAATCAAGAGGATATCACGATGACAGTAGAATATAAGAATGGAAAGTTAGTCGGCCTTTATAACTCACTTTGCCCTCATAACGTCCGTGGCATGCTTCGCATCCTTTGCTATTCCCTTGCGCTCGCCTTGTACATATCTAATCTTAGTATCTTTGGATAGTCCATGATAGAGTCTGTGTGGGCCGTCTAACACCGCCCTTCTATCTCTTGTCGTTTTGGCAGAATTAACCTCCAAAGTTCATTTTCCCACCCTTTTGGACGTCCGTAACTCGGTTAGGAGGCCGAGATAGACATTGTGTAACATAAACATTTTTACTTGTTTTCAACTGTAGAATCACATCCCAAGAGTTATAAACAACCTTTCTTTACACCCTGTATATATATATATATATATATATATATATATATATATATATATATATATATATATATATATATATATATGGTGTCTTCCCACTTGCGACACTCTTATTAGCGACAGGAACTGTTAACTGTCCTATGAGCGACCGATTCGATCTGTTAACCCCCCTATGAGTCCATACTAAGATAATGGAAGAAGATAAGGTTCTCTCTTCTTTAACTTGTTTTGTGTTAATGTGATTTAGAACCTAACAAAATGTACTATGAAAAATTTCGCTCTACCTGAATTTACTACGTGAGAATGCTCTCATTACATTAAAAATCTTTTATACGTTTTTCCTAATATTATATTTTTGAATTAATTTCTATGAACACATTGACTATCAAGGGGAAAACTTACTAAATATTTAGAGTAATGTCTATGATTATAATATACGTAATTAAAATTTTCATGTTAAAATGATACGGAGCATAAGTTTAGATTGAATATGTTTATGGCATAAGAAAGAAATCAGAAAGAGGTAAGGGCGCCCGAAGAAAATTTTCTAGAGAGATGCATCTCCATGGTTGCTGTATCACGTCTGGTATATCTGGTATTTAATATACGTGGTTTGCTATATTACGTATACATTTTTGTGAGCCAGGAGGGCGATCCCTGCCTTCCCATCGGGCGCCCATGGAAAAAAGGTGTTCACCATTTGATTATATCAAAGAAATCTAAAAACACGGTGTATTCGAAGAAATTATTACACAAGTTGCAAATCTCTCGCAGGACTTAACAGTCCGTCTGGTTATAAGGGATTATTTCAGATTGCTACACGACAAGCTTTTATGTGTAAGTCAAAACAAGGGAGGAAGGCAAATTAAGCAATTAGTTTACGTTTCAGTAGCTTACAATAGGGAGGAAGGTAGTTTAAAAAGTTTGTTTACCTTTTGGATTGTTTAGAGTGAACTGTATTTTAATTGGTGGGATTGGTTGAGAATAGCCAATTAGATGTAAAGGATCTCAAAAGCTGTCTTCTATCATTGACATTTTTTTAAAATTTTATTCATAGAGTCTTAGGAAGTTTAAAAAGTAGATAGTTGGAGAAACTGTTACACGTTTAAGTTTTTCAAAATGAAATATATAACTGTGCTTAGTGAGTAATTAGATTTGAATAAAATTAAGTACAGAAAACAGAGCTTTTGAAGAAAGGGGATATTACAACTGGATTTTCAATAATTACATAGGAATATACTTTTCATGGAAAATCCCTGTTGTCTCGTTAAGTTATTTGATATGTTTTATGTCAAATCTAACTAAAAAAAAAATAAGTTTTATTTGCACTCACAGTAGAGGAAAAATATATTTGACGAACAGTATCACTGGCACGTACATATTTCATACCAAGGTTGTTCCGGCGCTAATAACGCCAGGGGCAAACATATTTTAGGAGAAGGAATCATATCATCTTCCATCATCTCAATGTAAATGAATCGGTCGCACATAGGACAAATAACAGTTCCTGTCGCTAATAGGACTGTCGCTTCTGGGACTAATTCATATATATATATATATATATATATATATATATATATATATATATATATATATATATATATATATATATATATATACATATATATATATATATATATATATATATATATATATATATATATATATATGTGTGTGTGTGTGTGTGTGTGTGTGAGTGAGTGAGTATGTGTTCTTCCATTTCTTTCTTTGTACTTTCCCCATTATTGTAATTTATGTCGAAACCAATACCCATAGTCCTTTCATCGTTGTACTGTTTTTCCCTACAATTATAGAATAATTTGCTAAATGTATATCTTATTGTAGACCGTTCATTTGTTCATTTTCATTGTGAATGGCTTCAACCATTTTGGATAATTTGATTGTATAGGGTAATTTACATTATTCTTAATCCCAACAATTTACCCCTAAAACTAAGAAGAAAAAATATACAATATTTACAAATATTCTTGAAAAAAACTAAGTATGCTTGTCTGTGTTTATTACACCAAGGATATTATTTAACAATACAAGAAGAATAATCCTGATTATAGTTTTTTCAAAGTGTGTGTATTCTTCAACACCTATAAGGATGTTATTTAAACTGGTGGATATAAACCCATCTCGACTGAATAAGTAATCAATTAAATCAAATTCTATTGAATTGTTTTCTTATATGACGGTAGTCACGTTGTTAGTTGACTCACTGATTACCAGTTACTTAAAAGTCTTATAAATAAAATGTTTTGAATTATCTTTAATGTATATTATAATAATTAATTTATTTATAATAAAGATGGTTGTACAGTTTATTTTTTATTGGGAAGATTTTCATAGTTCTTCATTTCTTCGTAAAACATGGATACCTAGAAGAGTTTTCACCTTTCTTGTTTTTTAGATGGAAGTTTTGCTTATTTTGAAGTAAATCTTGATTATGTATGACAATACTTTTCATCACTGTATTAGGAATAATTTATGATGCAATGAATTATGATTAAAGTATGTGGATAAATAAATAATCAAAATAAACTATAAACATGCTGAAAAACATATATCACTAAATTTACATGACCTTTAAACATCTTGTACCCTAAAAAATGAGTGTGTACTCTTGTGTAAACCTTGTGTAACTACCAATGTTTTATATTCATAGACTTGCCTTCGGCTACTTGTGGACTTAGCCCCAAAACTCCGACACTTGCTTGCCTACGCGGTAACTCTTTACTTTGGGCAAGGCGGTGATATCCTGTTATTGTTAGTATTATTCACAGGTCATCACTGGTTCCTTCCTGTTCCTAATTCACATGGATATTTTCTCACGAATATCATTGATGTTCCTGATTCACGTAGTATTGCCGAGCAAGCTTTAGCAAATTAGAGCAACGCAGGGCACGTTGTTTTCTGTCTTTCGTTCTTGGGAACTGTAACTGCGGGAACAGGTTCAGATGAATCGGTTCCTGTCACTGCCTTGCCTAAAGTAAAGACTTGCCGCATACGCTTCCCAGTTCTCATATCCTTGATATATATTTAATCTTAAGGAATTTCGAGATATAGCCATGTTGTTATAGCAATTGCAACCCTCATCCTTTTCTTGCAACATTTTTCCCTTCAAAAGGAAACATTAAAAAAAATCTGAAACGCGTCTTTATTTTACATATATCTACTCTTAAGAGATTTCAGGGTATGATTATCTTTAACAATTACAACTTCCACCTTTGCTTCTACTCACCTTTTTTCTCTCCTTCTTAAAGAAATATTAAAAACATCTGAAATGCATCTTGAATTATTTTAAATGAAAGATCTAAATATCAAATTTAACGTTCTAATCTTAACGAATTTCAAGATTTTAAGATAATAATGGGCATTTTAAGATAATAACTGCCACACCTCTTTTTTCCCTTTCCCCCTCGAATTTCAAAAATCATTCTTTAGCAGTGGCAGCTTTAGTCCGGGGCTGGGGCAGCCTAGGCCCCAAGTTTTTTGAGTAATAAATATACTTTAAGATATTTATATCAATATCTATCTATCTATCTATCTATATATATATATATATATATATATATATATATATATATATATATATATATATATATATAACAGATAACTATCAAATAACAGAGTAACAAATAAACAACATAATAGAGAAAATAATAAGTTAAACAATTATTAATAATCAAATAATTTTTCTATTAATCCATGAAACTAAGAATACTGGGATATACGTGTGCGACTGTAAACAGCAGCGTTACAACTTATCACGAGCATTTTGCCAGATTTGCAACAGAGTATTCATCAAACTTGCCGAACGGAATCGAGAGAACAATGCCAATAAATGAAATTAAGAATTCAGGAAATAGTACATACAAGGCCGGATTTAGGGGGTGCATCGGTGCACGTGATGCAAGGCGCACCTTGCTGGTTTTCGATATTTTATATATAAATGTATATATCTTTTAGAAATAATATGCAAATAGAACAAGTAAAAATACCAGCCCTGGTCTTAGTTATATTTATATTTAATTAACCGATATATATATATATATATATATATATATATATATATATATATATATATATATATATATATATATATATATATATAATAAGTAGTAGCATATCTAAGTAACTTGTGTATTGCATTGTAAATTACTTGTATTTTATGCATGTCTAATAATTTATTTAGCTGGAAACACTTCTCGCTGGGGGTTTGCAGAAGCAAAAAACATTTTTTTCTTTTCAAGAGGAACCTTTGATTCCCCGCACTCCGCGGATGTCCCATAGTTAGTAGCCGTGGACTGCTATAAATACGGACGAGAATTAGGTAACAGGACTTCATTTCTTGGAGACAGCCACTGAATGATGTGGTTTTTGTAGGCTGAAGAATCTGAGTGAGGACCTGTTTTGACCCTTGTGAACTTGGCCCCCTCACCTCTCGGTACAAACGAATTCCGCATATCAATAAAAAGTACTTCCTTTGTACCGGTTTGTACCGCAAATATTTTTGTTTGTACTGTACTGCAGTCTGAAAAATTAAGAAAACAAAGTGGGGGCCAAGTTCACGCAGCCCCCCACAATGTCCTAGGATCGATTTAATTGGCTTATTTGAAAGATTTTTGTTTGTACCGGATTGTACCACAGTTTGTTTCGTTTGTACCGTCCTGGATTATGAAAAATTAACAAAACAAAGTGGGGCTCAGATCAAACAGGCCCTCAAATCACGACTTAATACACCGGGTACACATGACTATTGTATGTCATCTGAAAGTACTTGGTTAGTGCCAGATTGTACCACAATGAGTTTTAGTTTAACCATAATAGTTTATGAAAACTTAAGAAAACAAAATTGGGGGGTCTCTTTTATGAGGTCTCTTTTGATCAATCATCCACAAGATGTATATATGTATATGAATATGATAATATATATTATATTTTCGGAGGTCTCTTTTGATCCATGATCTTAAGAGGTCTCTTTTGATCGATCATCCACAAGATGTATATATGTATATGAATATGATATATCTTGGGAGGTCTCTTTTGATCCATGATCTTAAGAGGTCTCTTTTGATCGATCATCCACAAGATGTATATATGTATATGAATATGATATATCTTGGGAGGTCTCTTTTGATCCATGATCTTAAGAGGTCTCTTTTGATCAATCATCCACAAGATGTATATATGTATATGAATATGATAATATATATTATATCTTGGGAGGTCTCTTTTGACCCATGATTTTAAGAGGTCTCTTTTGATAAATCATCCATAAGATGTATATATGCATATGAATATGTTTATTTATCTTGGGATGTCTCTTTTGATTCATCATCCCTATAGTTTTCTTTTGATGAATCAGCTACAAAATTTAGATATTTATATGAATATCTTTATCTTGAATATGTATTTATCTATGTATATATTATGTTTATGCTAATAATGCTAATGTCTTTAAATTGATGTTGATGTTGTAAGGGACAATGTTATAACTGTTTAATTGTTGCCAGGGAGCGACTATGAACAGAAAGAATACCAAGAAGAAGACGCAATATTTATTTATTTATGTATTTAAATCCGCTGACTCCAACAGGAGAATCCCAATTACAGGAGTCTTACATAGAATATTACATCTATTTTATCAATTTAGAACAAACACTAGAATCAGAAGAAATATAAAAAATAGAAAGAAACACAAAAATAAGAAAAACACGGACATGAATGCCAAAATACATAAGTATTCATGTTTCGCGACCTATTACCATTACCTCCTACTATTATGTGCTGCAATTTACCGACAGGAGTTTACATACTCCAAATTTACATAAGTATCCAGCAAATTACAATAAATGTTTGCTTTACAACTAAAATCCAAATCACATATTTTTACTATTTTTTTGTATGCTTGACACATTGCAAACAATGCTGAATTTTTATATCCCACTGTTTTGGGTATTTTATTTACCAAAAGATTCCTATTTCTTAAATTACATGGGGTAGCGTTAAAGCATATTCTTTCCAAAAGCGTACGATCATCAATTAATCCATTGATAATTTTATATAGGAATATTTGCTGGGCCACAATCCTTCTGTTTGGTAATTTGACATAGTGAAATTCCTTTAATAACCATATATACGAAATTTTTCTCTGATATGATGAAACTGAAAATATTTTGAAATATATTTATCTTAAAAATTTCTTTTGTATTGCTTCAACTTCATTTGTTTGTGACTTACAACTTGGTGACCATACTATTGACGCATACTCTAATTTCCTTCAAACTATTGAATTATATAGTATTTCAATCACTGATAAATCATGGATATTTTTTGTACTTGTTATGAGAAAACCTAACATTCGATAAGCATCGTTCGTTATATTATCAATATGAGTTTTAAAGGACAAGCTATTATTAAAATATACACCTAAGTCTTTAACCTCATATTTCCTTTCCAATTCAACACCATTTAAGTAATATTTACAATCAATATAGCTCCGCTTTTTAGTTATTATCATAAATTGACATTTTTGTAAATTTAGATACAACATATTTTCAACACTCCAATTGTAGAATTCCGTAACAATGTTATAACGGTTTAGTTGTTGCCAGGCAACGAGTATCTAACGTTTGCTTTATCGAGAGAAGTTTCACACGATCTTTTTAGAAGAAAGCTTTTTCTACAGCACATCAACACACAATACTCCGGGTCTCGTCACCTTAGATCGAATATTCGTAACACTGCTTATACAAAGAAAAAAAACAAGGACAAAGCATATTTGCTTCGAAATTATGTACCAATTATTTGTGTCGTATTAATGTAACGAGCAGCAGGTATATATTTTAATTTAAGTAGAAAAAAACGATCTTAACATCTGAAAAACATCGTATTCACTTAGCGTGGGGATCAGCGCTTTGGTACCCTTCAAATTGAATTCACAAAGTTAATTTTACATAAGAATTATGGAGACACAAACCGATACACTAGTGTTGCTCATAAAAAGGGAAACATGTACCAAAATTTGAACGTCTAATTTCGTCAGCCTAGATCACAAAAGGAAAAAAATATAAATCTCTTTAACCATAAGGTATCGCAGTTATGATAATTATCTACATTATGTATATATATGTCTTGGGAGATCTCCTTTAAACATCTACAAGACGTATTATTTTTACCAATTTTATTATATATCGGGAGGTCTGTTTTGATCCATGATCCTTACAATCTCATTTCATTAATAATCCATAAGATATATATATGTATATGAATATGTTTATATATCTTGGGAGGTCTCTTTTGATCCATGATCTTAAGAGGTCTTTTTTTATAAATCATCCATAAGATATATATATATATTGGGAGGTCTCTTTTCATCCATGACCTTTAGAGGTATCTTTTGATCAATCATCCACAAGATGTATATATGTATGTGAATATGATAATATATATATTATATCTTGGGAGGTCTCTTTTGAGCCATGATCTTAAGAGGTCTCTTTTGATCAATCATCCACAAGATGTATATATGTATGTGAATATGATAATATATATATTATATCTTGGGAGGTCTCTTTTGATCCATGATTTTAAGAGGTCTCTTTTGATCAATCATCCCCAAGATGTATATATGTATGTGAATATGATAATATATATATTATATCTTGGGAGGTCTCTTTTGATCCATGATCTTAAGAGGTCTCTTTTGATCAATCATCCACAAAATGTATATATGTATGTGAATATGATAATATATTATATTATATCCTGGGAGGTCTCTTTTGATTCATGATCTTAAGAGGTCTCTTTTGATCAATCATCCACAAGATGTATGTGAATATGATAATATATATTATATTATTGCGAAACATGGTCGCTTACTCTGAGGGAAGAACATAGACTGAAAGTATTTGAGAACAGTATCCTGAGAAGAATATTCGGACCCAAGAGGAACGAGAATGGGGAATGGCGGAAGCTTCATAACGAGGAACTACATAGTTTATACGGTTTACCCAACATTGTTAGGGTCGTCAAGTCTAGGAGGCTTAGGTGGGCAGGTCATGTAGCTAGAATGGAAGAAAGTAGAAACGCTTTCAAAGTCTTGACTGGTAGACCCATAGAAAAACGACCATTAGGAAGACCTAGGCGCAGATGGGAGGATAATATTAAGATGGATCTCGCAGAGATAGGAATACAAAGTAGAAACTGGATCCAATTAGCTAAGGATAGAAGTCAGTGGAGAGCTTTTGCGAACGCGGCACTGAACCTCCGGGTTCCATAGGCCATAGAGTTAGTTAGTTAGTTTATTATATTATATCTTGGGAGGTCTCTCTTGATCAATCATCCACAAGATGTATATATGTATGTGAATATAATAATATATATATTATATTTTGGGAGGTCTCTTTTGATCCATGATCTTAAGAGGTCTCTTTTGATCAATCATCCACAAGATGTATATATGTATGTGAATATAATAATATATATATTATATTTTGGGAGGTCTCTTTTGATCCATGATCTTAAGAGGTCTCTTTTGATCAATCATCCACAAGATGTATATATGTATGTGAATATGATAATATATATATTATATCTTGGGAGGTCTCTTTTGATCCATGATCTTAAGAGGTCTCTTTTGATCAATCATCCACAAGATGTATATATGTATGTGAATATGATAATATATATATTATATCTTGGGAGGTCTCTTTTGATCCATGATCTTAAGAGGTCTCTTTTGATCAATCATCCACAAGATGTATATATGTATGTGAATATGATAATATATATATTATATCTTGGGAGGTCTGTTTTGATCCATGATCTTAAGAGGTCTCTTTTGATCAATCATCCACAAGATGTATATATGTATGTGAATATGATAATATATATATTATATCTTGGGAGGTCTGTTTTGATCCATGATCTTAAGAGGTCTCTTTTGATCAATCATCCACAAGATGTATATATGTATGTGAATATGATAATATATATATTATATCTTGGGAGGTCTGTTTTGATTCATGATCTTAAGAGGTCTCTTTTGATCAATCATCCACAAGATGTATATATGTATGTGAATATGATAATATATATATTATATCTTGGGAGGTCTGTTTTGATTCATGATCTTAAGAGGTCTCTTTTGATCAATCATCCACAAGATGTATATATGTATGTGAATATGATAATATATATATTATATCTTGGGAGGTCTCTTTTGATCCATGATCTTAAGAGGTCTCTTTTGATCAATCATCCACAAGATGTATATATGTATGTGAATATGATAATATATATATTATATCTTGGGAGGTCTCTTTTGATCCATGATCTTAAGAGGTCTCTTTTGATCAATCATCCACAAGATGTATATATGTATGTGAATATGATAATATATATATTATATCTTGGGAGGTCTCTTTTGATCCATGATCTTAAGAGGTCTCTTTTGATCAATCATCCACAAGATGTATATATGTATGTGAATATGATAATATATATATTATATCTTGGAGGTCTCTTTTGATCCATGATCTTAAGAGGTCTCTTTTGATCAATCATCCACA